>NC_081134.1:41383182-41543182 GCF_958295425.1 Solea solea | reverse complement strand
TCATAACCCCCAGGAGACATATCACTACTACACCCTGCCTGTGTGCAGGCCAGAGAAGGTCAGTCCTAAATCCTGTGTTCTTGGGTTGTTCAAACACACAGAACACACGTTCATGTATAACGTTTGTCATGCTACTAAACTTAATAAGGTACTTGCAAGGTAATGGCAGGGATCTCTTTTATTAATGTGATTATCTTTCTTCTTGCCTGTGTAGTCTTGAGAAATTACAGGTGTTGATTTCACCCACAGTCACAACAATAAAAAGTTATTACCCACCATTAAACAATATGGTTCTTTAAGAGGAAGCATGCAGTGACAATGTGTGACTGCAGTTATTTACGTACACGCAGATGTATGACCAGTTAATGCTTTGTGCTGCCTTTGTTTTAAACACTTCTTCCTCAGGTAAACCACAAGTCACTGAGTCTAGGAGAAGTGTTGGACGGTGACAGAATGGCCGAGTCATTATATCACATCCGTTTCCGAGAGAATGTGGAGAAAAAACCTCTTTGTCAACTGACACTGTCAGAGAAACAGGTATTTATTTTTAACTGAGTAGGAAAAGGTTTGAACTTAAATCTGCAGTGTTCATATTCTGCCTCTGTTTGGACTTTGTGGACAGAAATAAGGTATTATTATTTGTATAGTGTGTCTTTAGTCTGGAAATAGGAGCAGCAGCAGTGCTTTCAGCTCTTTCACCTCCTTTCATTGTCTTTAAGGCATCTCTTTTGGCACATTAACCTCCTCCTAATCCCATGTATGTGTACAGTATTCATCGATGCATGTTCACACTCATGTTTGTATACTTTTATTTATGTTTACACATGGGTTTAACTACCTGGATTTGCATCTATGTATGTTTATGTAAAACATTAATAAGCGAAGTTTATGGGTGAGGGAGGAACTTGCATGGCTCATGTTAAAGTAAATGTGTTGTGTTTTGCAGTAAGGAACCCTTTAAAAACAAGATGGTTCCTCTTAAGGGGCTTATCCTTTTATGACATTGTGTTGCCTATTCTAATGTCATTCATGTAAAATTACCTCACAAATGTCATATAAGGGACCTTATGTTATTATCTGTGTATTTGAATTTGAGATTCAGAAACAAATCAAACTAATCTTTTACTCTGATATTTAAAGAAAGACTTGTTGTACTGGTTGTTATATGGTATCTGGTTGTAATAGTATCAGTACACAGGATGTTGTTCATGCTCTGCCCTGTGTGTATGTGTGCATTAGGTGGACCAGCTTCGAGAAGCCATTGAGGAGCTGTACTACTTTGAATTTGTCATGGATGACATCCCCATCTGGGGGTTTGTGGGATACATAGAAGAGAGTGGCTTTCTGCCTCACAGCCATAAGGTAAAGCTGTTGTGCTTGTATGTGAAGTGGACTGAAATATGTGCACCAGATGTAGAAGCTAAACCACGTTGTGCATTGTCATCCGTCTTATCTCCCTTTCTTTTTTTTCTTCTCTATTGTCTCGACCTCTCACACCAGGTCGGTTTGTGGACACACCTTGACTTCAACATCGAGTACAACGGTGACTCTGTGATTTTTGCTAATGTCTCAGTAAAAGATGTCAAACCTGTTCCCCTGGAGGAGGGGGCGGGCGCAGTAGTGGGTGGAGTGGGCTTGGGTGGAGGAAGCCTGACTGTCACTCACACCTACAGTGTGCACTGGTTCGAGTCCCAACTGACTTACAAGCGGCGAGCCGAACGGCTCAGAGATTACTCGTTCTTCCCCAAAACACTGGAGATTCACTGGCTGTCCATCATCAACTCCCTGGTGCTGGTGGTGCTGCTGCTGGGCTTCGTCATCATCATCCTCATGCGTGTCCTCAAGAATGACTTTGCCAGGTCTGTAAATAAAGTAGCTGTTGATGGTAAAAGGTCTCAAGAAATGTGGTAATATGTATAGTAATAATAATTTAAAACGCAGCTCTAAAATGCTCTACAATGATTAATGTCAAAAATACAAAGCAAAGGTAAATGAACAATAATGACAATAAAAAAAAAGATGGCATGGAAGGAATAATCAAGTTAAAAGAAACGTATAACAGAAGTAAAGTCATTCAAATTGCTTAGTTTTCAGATTCAAAAATGGCAACACAATTTGCAGCCCTGATTTCTCCAAGCAGATTTTTCTACACTCTGGGATTATCCAAAAAAAAAAGGTCAGGCACCTTTTTGTGTTTCAGCATAGATCAAGGAACAACCAGTAAAGAGGTGTATGAGGCTCTGAGGGAGCAGAGACAGGGGTTAAATGTTGGCTCAGGGCTTTAAAATTGAGGAATACAGTTTAAAAGTCAATCCTTAAAACAACAGATATTTTAAGCTCCTGTCAGTGATGTTGACTTTTGGTTATCTTCCAGTCTGTTGGTCAATATTCCTTAGTGCCTTGCATTTGGAGGATTTTATTTAATTTCACAAAAACTATTTTGGATTTTTATTGCTCACAGTAGTTTATAAATGTAAAGGAGAGTTTTCTGTGGTCTTCCCGTGTGGGGGATTATAACTTCCTGGGTGACAACACTCTTATCTCACCTGCAGATACAATGTGGAGGAGGACGGAGGCTGTGATGACCTGGACCAGGGAGACAACGGCTGGAAGATCATACACACTGATGTTTTCAGGTTTCCCCCTTACAAGAGCCTGCTGTGTGCTGTACTGGGAGTGGGGGCTCAGTTCCTGACACTTGCCACAGGTGAGCGCATGAAGACAGCAGCGTCTGTAAAATCACATGTGGATTGGGTAGGACGGTTTACACCTAAAATGCATAAATCAGGAATGTGGACACATGCGTCCTTAAACCACCCTTTGATGGAATGAGAGGACACCGTAAGATCTGAACTTGGAGCGATCCGCTCGTGATTCACCCTCCTGTCTCTTCTGTGCCACAGGGATCATCCTCATGGCCCTGTTAGGAATGTTCAACGTGCACCGCCACGGCGCCATCAACTCGGCGGCCATCGTCCTGTACGCTCTGACCAGCTGCGTGTCGGGCTACGTCTCTTGCAGCTTCTACACACAGATGAGCGGTCAGCGCTGGGTGTGGAACATCATCCTCACCTCGTGTCTCTTCTCAGGTGAGTCTGACCACAAAAAGGTTTTGTAGTCTCTCTTCACTGTGTGGTTGTAAAAGCGGCGTGTCTATCAATAATTCAGATTAGTACAGTGAACTTTAATTATATATCTATCTATTTCTCCTGCAACTTTCTCGTCCATGTTTTATTTGAAACTGATCAGTATGGAAATAAAACATATCTATGAAAATAATTGTTATTCTTTCTTCATAATACATGTTGTCAAGGTCAGGATGCTGGCCATCTCTCTTGGCTAGTGTTTCTTTACAGCGCTGTTTTTGTTCTTACTGATTTTTTATTTTTTTAGAAAGAAACAAAAAAAAAAGATTCCCAGGTCTGATTGCCTTACAGCTTTTATAGAGAATTAGCCTGCATGGGTACAATAGAGCATCATTGGTGTATTAAGAAAAGTCTCCATTTCCTGCGAAACACTCAAGGTTGCGCTGCTTATTATTTTTTCATTCTCCTTCATGAAAGGGCAGGAGTTCAGGAAGTTGTTGGGGAAAAAGATAAATTGCAACCTGCCCAGTGTATACCCCGCCTTTCGCCCAATGTCAGCTGGGATTAGCACCAGCAGGCCCCGCGACCCTCAGTAGATGACGAATGAATGAATAATGCAAAACAATGAATGCGTTCAATCCCGCAGCTCCTCTTTTCATGACGTGGAGCATCGTGAACTCAGTCCACTGGTGGTGCGGCTCCACTCAGGCTCTACCGGCCACCACAGTGCTTCTGCTGCTGGCCGCCTGGGTGATGGTGGGCTTCCCGCTCACGGTCATCGGAGGCATCGTGGGAAAGAACCGGGCGGGTAGCTTCCAGGCGCCGTGCCGCACTCGCAACATTGCCCGACAAATCCCCACACAGCCCTGGTACAAACACACGGCCGTACACATGGCCATCGGCGGCTTCCTGCCGTTCAGGTGAACTGCTTTTGATTCTTCTTCTCTTCATAATGTGTAGTCTTAGTGCAGAGAGGTGAAAAGGGATAGGATAGAATTAGCATGTGAGGCATTAAGGCCTCAAATTTCAGCACTCGTATCAAAGCTATTTTAGTAGAAATGCTCAGCTTATGACTTCTGCTAATGTTTCCTAACGGTTGATAGGGAGATTCTGTTTTATATAGAGATGCTTTGAAGGAGAATTTCATGGATTTAAATCATGAAAATGTTAAATATGTAGTGTGTTACTATTTGCAAATCCATTCACTGAGTTTTAAGCAAGACTTAAAAACAGGAAGTAAAACACCCACTATATTTTCTTTATTTTTATCAGTGAGCTATTTTGTGTTTTTTGTACACTGTACTAGTACTATATTGATAAAAAGTTTATCTTCTCCATCTGTTTTTCCTCACAGTGCCATCTCAGTGGAGCTGTACTACATCTTTGCCACCGTTTGGGGCAGAGAGCACTACACTCTTTATGGCATCCTGCTGTGTGTCTTCGCCATCCTCCTCTCCGTGGGCGCTTGCATCTCGGTGGCCCTCACCTATTTCCTTCTGTCAGGCGAAGACTACCAGTGGTGGTGGAGGAGTGTGCTGAGCACCGGCTCCACTGGCCTCTTCATCTTCGTCTACTCCGTCTTCTACTACCGGAACCGGTCGTCGATGAGCGGCATGGTTCAGAGCACCGAGTTCTTTGGCTACTCTCTGCTCACGGCGCTCGTCTTCTCGCTCATGCTGGGCAGCGTGTCTTTCTGGGCCTCGCTGGCGTTCATTCGATACATCTACCATAGCCTCAAGATGGACTGACTAGACGTTAAATACTTGCACAACTGTACATGCGAAGGTCCTCTTAACACACATGGACAATCTTCTCCCTCCTCTCCTGTTCGTTCAGTCGTACAAACACTTATGCCTGTTTTGGGTCAATGTGAGGAGAAAATGGGGCCTTTACTTTGATTTGACATGATTTCACTACAGGAATACTGTATGAGACTGTTTATTTTGATGGACAAATAAAGGGAAAATTGTAGAGATGGATATTTCCATCATGCTTGATTTAGTTGATAATCATTATGATGCATTGTGGCATCAGCAGCTCTGGTTTTGGCAGGATCTTAATTCACTCCCAATATTCCGGTTGTCCACGGAGACCGTGGACACACACACCAATTTCATCCTGTAGCATTAAACTATTACTGGCACTTAAACACTCACATGTGTCAGGCTAATAAGTACATTTGCACTGGCCCAGTTAAGCTGGATGTGGCCCAGCGGTGGATAAGATAACATTATATGCCTTGTAGAGCAAGTGTTGGTGGTGGGAGCAATATAGTTTCTGTATGTTTTGGTCCCCAATGAGTTTTGGTTCTATTGTAAATAATGTCTTTTCAATAAAGTGCTTTTTAATACAAAATTACCAGCAGAAATCCCTGGGCTGATCTTTTACCCATTTGTATATTGATCACTAAATTGTATTGGCAGAGAACACAAGCTATTGCTTTTATTTTGGATGTCCCTGTTGGTCTTGCTCTCGTTTACACGGCATTAGAGGATGGTCTGCTGCCAATTTTAGAGGATGGTCTGCTGCCAATAGCAACCATTTACGGAACACAATTATACCCTAAATACTAGCATAATTATATCAATATGCCAAAGGAACAATACTCAAGGAAACAGACAAATGAGTCAAATTGAACTTGTATTTATCAAGGAAAAAAACCCCAAAAATGTGTCAAGACTTCTCCCCTAAAACAGCTCCAAAAAACACAAGGAGTATAATACAAAGTCTGGATCACCTTGTCCACAGAATACACCAACACATTAAATAGTTGCATATAAAAATAGAACTTCAAGATAAAAATGTAGAATACATTTGAAATGGAATATGAACAGGGTGTATGTACACACAGCTGGTTAAAACCCACCTCAGTCAATTGATAAAATACTGGTAAGTAATTCAGAGGGGGACCGGGACTCGGCAGGTAACGTGTAGAGAAAAGCTCATGTGCACAACTCAAACATTGAGTCAGAGGCAGGCGATGTGTGCTGTGGCGGCGTTCAACTGTTAACAGGCTCCTCGTCTTTGGTTAAGCTGGTATCAAGTCCGCTGTTATTTACAGTGGACGCGTTGAATGCATTGGGGTTGTATTCGTAATGGCTGGCGCTCGGGGGCATGGGCCAGCCGGCTGCCTGCGGCCTGCCGTGCACTGCGGTCTGGGATGAGGCGGTGGGCCAGGAGGCGTAGCCAGCAGAGCTGGCGGCGTTGTTCATGGCCAGATAGAAGGCCAGGTTCTGTGGGGCGGTCTTCTTATAGGCCGCCTCCATCATGTGCTGGTTGTAGTGCTCTTTGAACTGGGCCGGGGCCTCTCCTCGATACTGAAAGAAACAAAAAAAAAATTCATCATTTATACTTTAACGAATCTCAGTTTTAAAGTCATGAACCTTCGTCCTGATCCCAGTATCAAGGACAATATGTTCTGCACAATCCAGTGAATCACAGTTCTTGTTCAATTCAAGTCACAACCAATGACTCCCAAAGTGTGAGGTATGCTCCCCAGTGGGCCATGCAGGTACTGCAAGTGGGTCATGAGAGGCCATAAAAATTCAATGAATGAAAAGGGTTTCTTTGGAATCAAATGGGGCTGTAAAATGAATCATGCCTTAAGTTCTCTTTAATGGCAATGATAAAACTGATCATAACAAAACTCAATGAGACAAAATGAGAAGTGTAGCTCAGTAGCTGAGGACAGTTTTTGGACAACTGATGTTTAGCACCTTTGGGCTTAGAATATATGTAAAAAAAAAAAAGAATTATATTTTAAATTTTTAAGTAATCTTGTGCTAAAACAAAGCCAAACATTAAATTACTTTTTATGCTCAATTAAGTTGTGGACAGAGTATAAAATGTGGCCAGATTTCATGTAGTTAACAGTAATTTAAAAATCAAAAGGTTATATTTGGCTCCAAAAGATTTTAAAAATTGGACTAAAGTATTTAAGTTATGGAAGGGTTGCAAAATAATATACATAAACTTGGATTTACTGTATGTGCACAGACACCAAATTGTATGTACTTACAGGTGGGATATGTGGGGGGAGGTTGGCGTATACAGCTCCAGGGGCGGAGCCGTCTTTAGCGGTGTAGCGCTCGGACACCCAGCTGGTGTCTTTCTGGTGCCTCCTCAGCTTCATCCTCCTGTTTTGAAACCATGTCTTCACCTACAAAAGATGAAGTTCCAGCTGATCAGCACACCGTCTTTTTGTTTAGTGACACTCACACACTACCGGTGAAGTGAACACAACCCCCCCCTCACCTGTTTGTAGGTCAGTCCCGTCAGTTCCCCCACGTTCTTCATCTCAGCCGGGGTGAGGTACCTTTGAACACTGAAGCGCTGGATGAGAGTGTTCATCTGACTCTCGGAAAAGGCTGCACGCACCTTTATTTTGGGATTACTCACAGCAGTAGTGCTTGGCTTATTGGGGGCAGTTACAGGTGACTGCTGCACAGAGGTGACATTGTTTGCGACCCGACTGCCTAATATGGCAAAGTTCTGTGGCTCCTCTAGGAGAGGGCTGGAGGCGTCCTTGGTGGCTATGGGACTCCGGCTGTTGATCACATCACTGTCCCGCTCTTTCTTTGCCCAGGTAGCAGGATCTGTCCGAGGCAGACCATCCTCTCTGCCGTTGCTACTGCTGGAACTCCATGAATCTGTGTGTGGAAGTGACAGGGACTTAGCACATTTTAAAAAAAACAGCTACTGTCACCCAAAATAATAATAATTAAATAAAAAGGAAAAGTTTGTGCAAATGTATTTGGCAACTTGTTGGAATGAATTATCCATAATACAATAGTGTTATATTGTGATTATTGTTTTTTGGAGGGGGCTTTTCCCGATATTTTCGTATTAAAATAATCGTTTTCGTATATAAAAAAAAAAAAATAGAATTGTTCCCTGTATTTTTGTGTTAAAACAATAATTTTCGTGTAAAAACATGAGTAAGGCCTCGTGTGGGTTTTTACCCATACCCCTCCAATGCCCGTTCTGTCACGTGTTATCTGCAGATGTACTCCTACTGAAGTGAAATAATAAAATAAATAGTTACACATAAGTTGTTTCAGGTAAATCGTCCCTGCAGTGGTCAGAGACTCCGGGCTTCATACCTGGTGATGTGTGCGCCTCAGAGTCACTGGTTGAGTCACTGCGGACTCTCTCGACCTCATTCTCCCGGGAGTCGTAGGCAGCAGCTCGGTGAGGTCTGGACAGGAGCAGGCGACCTGTTTGTGTGTCACCCAGGTAAACGACACCTGAACCCGGGTAGTGGTGGTGGGGGTGATGGCCGCTCACGGCGTGCTGCTCCGGGCTGCCGGGTGGAGACTCCTCCCGGACTCTGGCGGTATTGGCGTAGTAGGCCTGCGTGACCCCGGGGTTGTAGTTGCTCAGGTCCGTGACACCGGCCTCGCTCCAGCAGCTCAGGTGGTTCCCGTGGTTCTGCTCGGACCCGGGCTGGTACACCAGGCCGTACGCATACGCATGGTAAGAAGGGTTGTAGTTGTAACTTATCTGCGTCTTCCAGTCCGTCATTTTGTCAGTAAGGTTACAGTGTCGCAATTAAATGAGTAAAAAACAAACAAAGACACGGTCAAGTTTTGTTAATATATATTAAAAAAAAAAAAATACGGGACGAAACCACATGACCTGGTGAACAGATGGACGCAGGCCAATCAACCTTACACTGACACGAGCTCTCGGTCGGCCTGTTTATAGAGAGGCGCGTGGGTGTGCACACGAAGGTGGGTGGTGTTTGGATTTGAACCAATCTCCACAGGAGGGAACATTTTATTGGCCACCAATGTTTTCAAAATGAGAACTTTCAAGTAACCTAAAGACTTAAATGTACAAAGTATCATTTTAAATGATCCCGGCGTCACTGAATGAACCTGCCTTTTAAAATGTATCAGCGAAAAACTCAAAACGTTTGATTGGTGACCTAAAGTTAATGAACAAACTATTATTTTTAAATGAGTCTGCATTACTGAAGTGACCTTAAATTTTAAAATGTTTAATGCTTGAAGACATGAGGTAAAGCCGTCCTTGTTGAAGTGAACCCATATTTTAAAAATACCTAAAATTGAGAATGTAGTGTACACAATGTCATTTTTAAATGATTTTCCTTTGCTTGAATTTTCAGTATGGTTTATATTATTTGGTTTTAACTGTTTAATTGTTTGAGGCATAAAATATGAATATCAAAATACAATATGACCATGTCCTTGAATGTCTCATTTTGTCCACAAACCAAATATGTTCAGTTTATTGCCAACACAGCAGCAATTCCCAGAAAACTCGACTTATGGCACAGGAATGACCAAATAAATTAGAATAAATGTTTTGGTAGCTTTATACTTAAGAATTATTAAACAACACAGACATAAAATTAGGTTCTGATTCATTCTTTTAATGTTTATCTTTTGAAAATGGCTTGTTTACCTATTTTACCTAGTTTGAAACAGTCTATGCACATTTTGTGGTCGCAGAAACAAATAAAAATAATATATTTACGTTTAAGTAGCTGAAATCAATGATTTTCAAGTATTTTTTTAAAATGAAAACAACAACAACAAAACACTCAGATTAGGTAATCATCAAAATAGTTGAAACAAAACTGTGGTTTGGTTGTCCATTTATTTTAGTAGTGCCCTCAATCAGAAGAAGATGATTAGTAAGTTCATTGATTATCCAGTAAAATTACATTTTATGGCAAAACAAACGGCTGTGCTTGGATGAGTACAAGTGTGCAACAAGATGCACTTCCGCACGGAAATGTTTGCGTAAATCAACATATGGATATAACTTACTAAACTGTAAGTTGTTGGCACAAATGCTCTACAGGTCTTTTTAACGTTTAAGCACGACAAGTGCTTCCCCAATTGCATGATTATTTATGATTTGATGATAGGCAGATAGAAAGGCAGATAGAGTGCATGGTGTTATTTGTAATGCTATTTTATTCTGTCCAATTATGTTTGTTTGGCGGATAATTTTGCTTCTAAATGCCCGAGGAAAAACACGTTCAGCCTCGGATGTGATTTCATGTCACAAAGGTGTGCACAAAAATGTAGCCTCAACTCTAAACAGTCCTGCGTTGGATGCAGTGGGTGGAACATGTTGACGCAGAGTGCTCCATCACCCCCACATTTGCAGTCCTTTTCACAAAGATGAATTAGATTATCCTGCATCCACTTGACTGTTTGAGTGTTCATTCTCGGCTGAATTGATATGGTAATGATTCAGTTAGAGAGAGAATTATGTGAGAACAGTGAGTCTAATGGGCTCATTAACATTTCTTCTCATCTCTGGCTGGACAGGGCGTGTTTGTGTGTGATCCTGTGTGAGCATGGACATACAGGTGGGGGTTGGAGGGCGGTGAGTATGGATGGACAATGGGTAAAGTTGCTCTAGATCTGTATGTGCTGAGAAGACTTCAGATTTGACTCTTTCTGTTGGTGCATTTGCTTCAGAGATTTGTCACTTAAAATGCTCTGCTGGTGAATCATTATAATCTCATTTATATTGCACTTTTTTGTACGTTTACAATGTGCTTTGACAGACGAGGCAAAAAAGTAGATATTTTGGGGGAGAGAAATGAGCTGAATGTCAAAGCAACAGAGAAGTAAAAACAAGAAGATCACACAAAAGTAAATAAGAGGGAGTAAAAGAATATTGATGAAAAACTAAAGCAAGAATAGCAATTAAACACAATATTAAACGGGTGAATGAACATCACATAAAAGAGATTCCAAAGTCATTTGTCATTTTAGTTTAAGGTCTTAGTTTAAGGTTGCGTAATTTCAATATTCATGCAGAATATGTATAATTTGGACCGCTTGCATTTCTAAGATGGCAGATTTTCTGCTGTGTTTTATTCTGTTGTACAGTGTGTGAGCAGATTAGTCAGTGGAGATGTGTTTTCATTTAGTGGGGTGTGTGTGTGTTTTCTGTGAAGTGTGAGGTCATCAGTCTCTCTTTTGTTGTCTTGATTTCTTTGCAAATGGTCTCCTTAAGTGGCTTCTTTCTCAATACAGGTCACACAGTCCCCGCCCGTGTCCATCTGACCTTGGCTTGCAACAACAACAACACCTTCTCTTCACTGTGTGACGGTCACAGTGTTTTGATCCAAATCAAGTCATTTAGAAACACAAATAGATCGGAAACGTTTTAAGTCAAAATAACGTGTGCAGGAAAGTTATTTTTATGAATAATTTCCCTAGTGGCCACTTTATCAGTATACATTTATATAATCTGATGCAATCTAGTGCTATCTAATGCAAATCCTCTGATGCTCTAACTGGTCAGGTTTAGTTACATAATCACAGACGTGTTAATTCAATCATTTTTAGTATCAAGACCACCGGCCTGCATTCCTGTGCATGTGTTTTTAATACTGTTCCCCTCCTTATTCGAAACAATGTATTTAGAAAGAACTTTGTCTGTGTTTCCTTGATCAAATTACAATTAATATCACAAGGAATTCATAATTTTGAAAATGTTAGTACATTTAATAGCAAGTTGTTGTAGTTAACAATTAAATAAATTCTAATTTCATACAGTTGACGGTGTAGTGTAATCAGACTGATCCTTTTCAGATTGTTGTGTGTATTATACATATTTAAACCAGCATATTCAGAGAAGATCCCTGTTCTACTTATTCTGTTTATTTTTATTTATTAAATGCAATATATGTGGCTTTTATTTACTGTTTGTGATGTATGCAGCACTATCATGAGTTTCCCGTTTCTATTTCCCTCTACAAGGCCATACTTTATGTGCTCTGACTATTCTTTTTCATCATCTTTTCCTTCCACTTTCTCTTGGAGTGCACTTTTGTGTTCCCTCTAGCCACACAGCAGACATCTGCCAAGACAGACACCGCCCTCTCCTTCCTTTGATCTGACATTGCCCTCACCTGCCTTTGATCTGGAACCATGGTAGTAGCTGAAAGTAGGTTTACAAGAATAGCAAGCAGAAGGCTTTTTCATCCTCATTTTAGGGACCTATTGGTCCACAATGATAAACCGCAAAGCCAGTTAATGCGTCACCTACTGGCAAGTACATACGTCTTTAGTGCTTTAGCTTTCAGGATGTAATCTGAACACATTATTGGTGGCCTCTCTCTTTAGGGCCACACAGTGGCTATCATAGCTGCTCCACACCGCTAATTAAGTGTGGTCATGTACCTTTAATCAACTGCTTGTTTGGTTTTAAACTATTTTTTTGTCTCACTACTTCCTTTTCAGCACTTATTAGTAATTGTTGTAGTAGTAGTTTGTCTCTTCAGGTTTCTCAGCTTGAACCTGTTGCACTGCACCTCCTGTCCAGCCAGGGGCGCTGTTTGTTTCAATCGGAACACTGAGAAGTGCCGGTCCCTTTAACTACACTCACACGTTCCTCCGGTGTCGGGCTCGGGCTCGGTCCCTCGTGCTGGCAGCTGAACGAGCAGGCTGCTCTCGTGTCTCTTCACTCTCTTCAACAATTCCATACTCACACGAATATTCTTTTAAAAGTTCATTTTCGCCTCTAACTCAGTAGCTTCAGCTCAGACCTGCCCACAGAGGCACTGTTTACATGGTTTTCTGACTGGCACGTAGCGTATTAGCCACACTGCTGTAGTACACCCAGTCTGTCTGTCAGTTGAACCTGAATAATAATAACATTAACCGTCACAACAGACACTCTGACAGTGAAACAGCTGAACGACCGACATGACAGAAGAACTGGAGCAACTTCTCCTGCAGCTGACACAGCCCGACAATGCTGTCATCCACCAGGTGATGCCACTGTGTTCAAGTCAACACTGGTTTAGTAGATAAACCACAATGCTAACATGGGAAGAATTAAGTTAAATCTAATGTGTCAGAGAAGTGCCTTACGCCTTAAAAAATGAAAAGTTGTGTCACGATTTACGATATTCTCGCGATACGAAGCTCTATAATAACTTGATTGTGCCAAATTACCTTTATTTTGACAATCCTAGATAGGGATACTTGCTAATATTCCATCAGTCGTGGTTTATTTTAAAGTGCCACAAGAGGGAGCCTATATTTGTTTCCTCTGTGTCTGTATGCTTTAGAAGATGTTCACAAATATGGACACATTCTTAAAGCTTGCAGATACGAACTAAATGAAGATGGTATGTAAAGAAGGTTTTGTCCAATTTCACTTATAAATCTGTCAAACAATAATACACACTAGTATCACAGTTATATCATAAATAGCAGATAGTTTTCCTTTTATCCCATGCATGGCTTGGCATTGTAAAGTGTGTGTCTATGTGTGTCTGCCCCTGTGATTTCTACAACAATTGCATTGTTTCAGCTATTGTGTCTGAACTTGGTGAGATTTGCTTTGTCATCTTTTTAGGCCACAGCTCGGCTGAAAGAGGCTTTCAAAGACCCAGCCATTATTCCAGCGCTATGTGCTGTGATGACTGGCTCCCAAAATCCTCAGGTAGGCACGAGTGAACAGTGTGATGCTTTTAATGTTTACCATTACAGTTTAACCAATTAATCAAGTCGATGTAGGCCACTTCAATAGTTACCATATGTTGATCACTTTCAGACGATTTTGTTCTCAAATCTATCTTTACAAAATGTTGCTTAATGCACTAAACATTTAATGTTTAGTTTATACATTGTTGTTCAAGTAATGTGTGTTTAAGTTAAGCAATTTGACTGACAGTTGTTGGCTCTTGTCTTGGTGTGCTTTTTCCTGAAGAAACTTTCTGAAATGTTTCCTTATCTTAGGTCCGTCAGTCGGCTGCAGTGATACTGAGGATGAGAGTGAAGAAACAGTGGAGTAAAATCATCCCTAATGACAGAGAAAGGTTTGTTCATTCCCTTTTCTGTTAATAATTTCATAATAACATTGCACTGTCGTCTTCATTGCAATCAAGTTGAAACTGCAACCTTTGATTTGCTCACAGCCTTAAGGCGGTGGTGTTGCAGGCCTTCATGCAGGAAACTGAGTAAGTTGTTCCATCTTTACTATGAAAATTAAATGAATTAATTATTAAGTTCATATGACTGTTAGTTGAAACATGTATACCCACATAACTTTACATATGAAGCTATACACGCATGTGAAATGTCATGAGTGAATAAATCTGACTTGGTTTTAAAAACGTGGGAGAACACAGACGAGACAAACTTTGTAACCGATTTTCAGTGTTTTAATCCTAAGAAAGTACGGACTAGATGATCAAGACCAGACGCAGCACCACACACTTGGCATTTAATCAAATGATTTCAGGGTGGAACTCTGATTTTACGTGACTAAAGAATATAAACAGACATGGTGGTGAACTGTCTCTGTTGTCAGTAAATCGCTATTGTGTGCGCGCGATGTTTTGTGCTTTGAAATGCAAAAAACTGGATAAAGTCATTGCTGAGAAGACGGAATCAACTTAGCATGTACAAGTTAATGCAACATCCATTTCCCGGTCAACTTGCTGTCATTGGCTATTACGGGGTTCTGTTCAAGCCCTCAATTGCTGTGAAACCGATGACGACAGGATCATTTGGCCAGATATTGTGCTCAAACTACGGTTGTTCGAAGGGCCAATTGTCCTCTCAGGCTTAAACCTTGAGTGTTGTACATAGATACTTAATTATTAGCAAAATAAAAGATGACAAATCCTTAAAAAGCACCTCTGTGTATTTTTTAGCCAAATGTTAATGCGGTGGCTAGCATTGTTGCCAGACAGCAAGAAGGTTGAGCAAGGGCCTTTGTGTTGAGTGTGCATTTTGTCCCAGAGTGTGTGTGTGGGTTCTCTGGATTGGACAAAATTGGACTTTTAATTTGCAGGCACACGGTGCAACACTCGCTCTCCCAGCTGTGCGCAGTGATGGTCAAACATGAGACACCCGACCGCTGGCCTGCTCTCCTGCAATTCCTCAGTGAATCCACCCAGAGCAGCAACCCTCATGAAAGACAGGTACGTGACTCAGCAAGTCACATACCATATGTGGGGGAAAATCAGACTCTGTGATATTGCATGATATGGTTTTTGTCAGTAACTTGTCTGTCCTGACAGGTTGGCTTCCTGCTGCTGAACAAGGTGATGGATTCTAACCCTGAGCCTTTCAAGCCTCATTACTGCCAGCTGCTGCAGCGTTTCGGCGCTGTCCTTCAGGACCACAACAACCCAACAGCACTGTACTACTGCATCCTCACCCTCACAGCCATCACTGCGTACACTGGCACAGAGGAGATGGTGAGTCATGGGACTGTTTTCCCCTTAATATATATATATATATATATTTATATATTTATATATGGCAACAACTGTTTCAAATAAAGGACACCTGTTAACTTTATCTTTTTTTTTTTTATTAAACCATGATTATCTTTTATTGTTTTGCTCATATTCTTATTCCACAATACAGATATTACATTTTTATTGCTCTTTTCACTGTTATGTGAACTTGTTTGTAAGCAGACTTCGGGGAATTGCTGTGTGTGCATGTCACTCAGTCAGTTTCCCTGAATAAACAGTTGTTATTATGAATAATGTCTGGATGTTGCATGTTACTGCCCCACAGAACCTGATGCGTTCTATCATTCCAAGTCTGATCGTCGCACTTAAACACCTCATCAAGTCGGATCAGGTAAATTGAGATACACTGTTGTTTTTGAAACACTTATTTATGTCATCATTGCAATTTTTCTAGAACTTGTTGATGGCTATAAGCTTGTAAAGAGGATATCAACAAATAAAATGTGTTTTAGGAACCAATTACGGACCAAAGCTTTAGGACTTTAACATTTTTCCTGTATTGTTTTGTCTTTATCCGATTAGGACAAAGCCAGTGAGGCAATGGAGGTGTTTAATGAGCTCATGGAGAGTGAGGTGTCTATCATCGTCCCCCATATCGCTGACATTGTCCGCTTCTTTTTGGAGGTAGGAGCTTAAACTCATGTCTTTCTTTTATGATTGTTGGGCATTTGAACTGACAAATAATGTTTGTTATCTGAATTTTAATGTGTGTGTTTGTAACAGGTGGGCGGTGACACCACACTGAGTGACTCTCTGAGGGTGAAAGCGCTCTCTTGTATCACCTTCTTAATCAAGTTGAAGAGCAAGGTAAAGTCCTTCCTCAGCTAGATCCTCAGATCTGTCCTTCATTTTGAAGGTGGACCTCACTGGATTGATTAGCCTTGTAGAGAGAAATTTAGCAGCTGTCAGTTTTTCTTTGATCTTCAAAAAGTTTTATTTGTGACAGAAAGGTTCATGTCTCCTTTGATTTGTGTATCTGAGTACTTCTATGAAAAGATGAAAACAGGATACTCACCTTTTCCTCTGCTGCACAGGCTGTGCTGAAGCAGAAGCTGCTGAACCCCATCCTGCAGGCCATTTTCCCCATACTTGTCGCAGCTCCCCCGCCTGGTGAGCACGACCCAGAGGATGATGAGGATGATGATGGAGATGGCACAGACAATGACAATCCCAAACAGTGTGCTGCACAGGTAGAGATGCATTATTCAATTGACACCATTTTACTTCAGAAACTTAACTATGCACTTTTAAATGAGATTTAACTTGTTCATTTTTTTGTGCACATCCAGATAATTGATACTATGGCTCTCCACATGCCTCCAGAGAAACTGTTCCAACAACTGGTAAGTCTAGAGCTGAACAATAATGTGATCTGAATGTGAACTGCGGTGTACACTTTGGATTTCTGCTGTATTTTTATGGTACACAAGCGCACTAGAACGTGGCTCAGGCAGCAGTTTTCTGTCTGAACTTGATCGAGCCTGAGAGAAGATTGATTGAACCTTGCAGGTGTCCCCAAACATCACGTGCATTCTGTATTTTTTTTCTGTACAGACACAGTTTGACTAAGCTGTTTGTACTCTCACTGTCACGGCAGTTGCAGCCTTTTATTTAAGGTTATGGTTATCTACTTGCCACATGAACACATGTCAATCAGTACTTGTACTTGTAAATGAATAAATAATTTTGAGTGTCTGTAGAGGAAAAGGGTAACATCATCCGTGCATGGCTACAATGCGCTGTGTGTTGCGTTCATTTCTGGGTTTTTTGTCCAAACCTGGCCTGACACAGTGTTACCTGTCGGGTTCCCGATGTGCTTAGGTCAGGCATCCATGCTCTAATGTGCAGGTATTCAAATAAAATGATAGCCCCCACTTATTTACTTGCTTCTTGACAGTCTATAATGTCTTCTGTTTCAGATGCCCTTCACTCAGACCTGCCTTGCCAGTGAAAACCCTTATCAGAGGAAGGGGGGTCTATTGTGTCTTGCTGTCCTGGCTGAAGGATGCGCTGACCACATACGCACCAAGTATGTTGAGCTGGGATCAACTTTGTCCTTTTTAATCATTCATTTTAAACGGTCCACTGCTTAAATAACAATGTCTGTGTCTCTGTCAGGATGTTGTCACCAATGCTGCAGGCAGTATGCCAGAGTCTCTCTGACAGCAATCAAGTGGTGCGGTGTGCCGGCCTTTTTGCCCTCGGACAATTCTCTGAACATTTACAGGTGAGTCTTTTGAAAATAAAATCACAATTAGTAATATGTTTCACATGCAGTATTATTTACTAACAATACTGAGCATACCGCTTGACACAGATGTTGGTAACTCCTAATTTCATCTTCTCACTTGACGGGTTGACGATTTTTGTTGTTTTCTGTTCTTCGCTCCATTTCCATCTCTTCTTTTCAGCCTGAAGTGAGTAAGTACTGTTCAGAGTTGATGCCTTTGCTGTTGGGATACCTTTCATCCTTGAACCACGCCAAGGTCGGCCATGTCACCAAGGCCTTTTATGCCCTAGAGAACTTCATGGAGAACCTAGGTAAGTTAGAAGCATTATATGTTTCTTCCACCACCAGAAAGTTATACTTACTAATAAAAAACTGCTCTTTCATGTTTTTTTTTTTCTCCTCACAGGGTCAGATATTGAACCTTACCTGCCTACCCTAATGGAAACCATGTTGTCTGCCCTCAACAACACTGACAACCTGAAGATAAGGGAACTCGCTGTGTCTGCCATAGGTGCCATAGGTAAGAGGTCACAGAACATGTATTTATGTTTTTTTTATGGTATTTCGGTTCCAATATTGAGGGTCCGATAGAAAGTGCTTTTATATTTCATATTTTACCGGTCAACCTCAACAGTGGACCGTTAGCTGTTGATTAAACACTTGTTTTTTTTTCTTCTCAGCCAATGCTGCCAAAGAGCTGCTGGTTCCTTATTTCCCTCCGGTTATTGAAAACCTTAAGGGCTTCCTGACCGCTACCACAGAAGAAATGAGGTCCCTACAAACTCAGTCCCTTGGTAGGTCACCAAGGAGATGTGCATCTGAAAGAAAGAAATCTTAACCTTGTGTTATCTACCTAATACAGTATTTGCTTAGGCATGATTAAATAGTTGTTTTTTTGTTGTTGTCAGATACACTCTCTGTACTGGCTCGTACTATTGGCAAAGACGTCTTTAGTCCTTTGGCAGCAGAGTGTGTTCAGCTGGGGCTCAATCTCACTGACACTATTGATGACCCGGACCTGAGACGCTGCACGTAAGATTACATTTGAAGACTAACTAGTGACAAGGATACAAGACAGGGTTTTTTTTTAAAATCTTATTTCCTACCATAGTTGTCTTTCTGGATTGTTGTTATTTTCAGAAATAATAATATATTACAATATAGAAGAGTTCAATCTTTTCCCACTGTCTCTGTCTTTTCCTCTTTTAGATACTGTCTATATTCTGCCGTATCTACAGTCAGCCCTGAATGCCTGACTCCTCACCTTACCCCCATTACAACAGTCATGCTGCTCGCCCTGAAGTCTAATGAAGGCATCACGGTACAAAGCCAACAAACGGCACGCTCGCAGTCTTCTATATCAGGATAAAACAAAGCCTGAACAAGTTTTTTCCACTTGTTTCATTTTGTTCCAGGCACACCTGGAGGAGGACAAGACGTTTGTGCTGCTGGATGACGACAATGACGACGAGAAAGAGGACGAAACGGATGTCGATGTCGATTTTACCGAAGAAGGGACTGAGGCGGACGTCCATGACGTTGCAGGGTAAAAGTCACACACATTTATATATGTACAGTACAGAGAGTGATGGTTAAAAATCGCGAGAGTGATGACGTGTGCAAACAGAGTTCAATCAACGCTGAGCGTCACAATCAACATTTGCACTGATTTGACGGGACATGTGTCAACACTGGTGTCCATGACAACTATAAATAAAATATGAGCTCTACGTTAAAGTACTACACTGGAGTCAGGGAGAGATGATAACAACATAATAGTTTTTATTTGAAGTAATAATGTTAACCTTTTAAAATTTCTCGTTATCATAACTTGTTATAAAGTGGTGTTGTTTGCATCTGCAACATGCATCAGTGCTTCAAATCCTGCAAGGTACCCAACCTTCATGATAAGTGCTGCCCACTGCTCCTGTGCCTAGTTTGCCTTCACTACTGGTGCAGAGGTCAAATTCTGGTGTGTGTGAAAATGAAAATAATTCTAATTATCGCCCAACATACTTTGTTCATGTAAAATAAAATTGTGTCAGCAGGGGAAACACTGTAGACACCTGTGTTTTTGTTAGTTATTCCTTTCAGTGCCACATTACTGTCACTGTCTTCATGTAATTTCAGTTTGGGCTTATTTCAAATTTTGACACAAATGGCTGACTGTAGGTGAGAATAAATTAGAGACTAGGAAACTATCTGTAAATGTAAAGAATGTGGATTGTCTTTTATCGAAAATGCAAGAGATATCGTTAGAAATGCAACACACACAGTTGTGGGTGTTTGTTTAGTGGTTTCAGAATATGACTCCCATTTGATATGACTGTTTATCTATCTTTCAGGTTCAGCATTGAGAATGCTTACATCAATGAAAAGGAAGACGCCTGTGATGCACTGGGAGAAATCGCCTTGAACACTGGGTTAGATTTTCACATGATTTTAGGCTTTTAGTATTCTGACTCTTCCTCTGACTTTTCCCACACATTTTATTACCATATCATTGTTATTGCCCTATTAATGTAGTCATATGTTCTTCAAAAGCCCTTAAACCTGATTTGTATTTCTAATGATGGTGCTGTGGTTTCTCTTGACAGCGTTGCCTTTCAAGAATTCCTGGAGTCCAGCTTCCAGCAGGTTTACGAGATGAGAGATGTGAGTGGCTCTGTGAGGCTGCTCGTATCTTTGTCTGAAGTGTTTAATGTCTCTCTGAGTGTGTAGGACATTTTATGGTCTGTTTGTGTTTACATCGTGTCTCCACAAGGTTGTGCCTGGTTCTATCTCTAAAAAAATCCCTACAGGCAAATGGATAATTTAAACAAAACACTGACCTTTATTAATTGTCAACCTGAAGTAGATTTATTGTAATTGCAGCCTTGTATACACAGCACACAGTGATGCAAAACAGCATTTCTCCTGCATAAAGGTGCTTACACACACAGTACAATATATGCAACATGGTTTATCTTTGAATTATGTATTTTCTCTCACAATCAAAGCTGGAAAATAGTGTGGACTGAAAGGAAATTGGTCCGCAGAGTTATGTAACTGCTGAGCGATAATTCTAGTTGCTCAGTAACCGTCCTACAGTGCAGGGATTCAAAGCTTGCCATGGGAAGCTTGAACCTTCTAAAAGCGAGATGTTTTTTTCCCACTTGTGACCCCATTCACTTGTCAAACTTGTGTGCATGTTTGGTCCACCATGCTTTATCGCGATGCTCGCTTATTTATTTTTTAATGCGTCTTCATTCCTGCGTCTCCCTAGTTTCCTCACGAGGACGTTCGAAGGGCAGCATTTGGAGCCATGGGCCAGTTCTGTCGAGCTCAGCACAAAGTGTGGAAGGAGAATCCGACTGAGACCAACCACCAGGGTACACATCTTGGTTGTTTTATCTCGTTGACTGTGATAAAAAGAATTAATCATTACGAATATATATGTGTTCATATACAAGTGCTGGAAACCATGAAAATAGCTATTGAAAGTGCCTGAATTCAGAGCAGCTAGAAGATGCATTCAAGAAATACATAAACCACACATCAGGTAGTTATTGGAGTTAAAAGGAATTTGTTGTCAGTGCAATTGTTGACAAAACATTTTCCTGTGTTTTGTCTTTTTAATATAATCACATATGGTCACATTTACTGATTTCCTTTTTATTTTATTTTATTTTATGTTATAATATTCATGCCCATCACTACTGTGGATATTATAATTGAACAACATTCAGGGAGATAAAATGTGAGTTGTAAGCTAAATTAAAATGACATGACTGATTTAACTAAGGTGGAGGCCAGTTAACTTCACCAGATTTTTAATAAATAGTCAAACCGGTATGATTGTCGATGCCTGAAGCTGATTTTAACTTTATCCCTTCACATTCATTCAGCCCTGCTGAAGTTGCTGGAAGTGGTCATCCCGTGCTTCTTGGAGAAAGTTCGAACAGAGCCTGAGCGGCAGGTGGCGATGGCAATCCTGGAAACCATGAACAGTGTCATCATGTCCTGCAAGGAGCAAGTTTTCAAAAACCCTTCACGCTTAAAGGAGGTCAGCCACGTCATCCGAGATGTGCTCAAAAAGAAGGTGAGAGAAGAATGTGGATAAGAAGAAGACCTCTTGTGTTTTGTTTTTTTTTTACTAAGGATGAAGTTAACTAAACAGTTTTACAGAAAATGCTAGTTATAATAACGGATCGTGATGTTGTTTCTGTCTTGTATCTCTCTGTTCAGACTGTTTGTCAGGATGGTGGTGGTGATGACGCGGATGATGAAGAACAACAGGTAAAATATCCACTCACTGCATTTGAGTCAGCTATTAACATTTATGTCGCAATGAATGTGTTATATTTAACTAATCTATCCCTGACTGTTGCCATGTTAGATGACATTGGAGTCAAAAATACATAAGACTGTTTTATACTGTACAGCGACCTTGGGTTTCATGAAAGGAGCTTTATAAATCTAAATTGTTGTTATTATTATTATTATTATTATAATAATAATAATAATAATAATAACAACAAGACCTAATAAAATGCCAAGTACGTGATTTACCTTTTGATGTGCTGTGTGTCTCAGGCGGA
Source organism: Solea solea (assembly GCF_958295425.1). Taxonomy (NCBI): domain Eukaryota; kingdom Metazoa; phylum Chordata; class Actinopteri; order Pleuronectiformes; family Soleidae; genus Solea; species Solea solea. The sequence continues at coordinate 41,521,012 of NC_081134.1, read as the reverse complement.
GTATGATGCCATGCTCCAGGAGTTTGCTGGGGAGGGAATCCCCCTGGTGGCCGCCTCTGTCCCTGCAGACAGCTTCGCTCCTTTCCTCAATGACCTGTTGCCTCTAATCATGAGTAAAGCTGTGAGTCTGATAAGAATAGGAGTTTAGAAAACGAGATTGTTTCTCCAAACACACAGATTGATCCCAGTTTCCTCTGTCCTCTGTTTTTCTACTTTCTAGAAATCCTCATGCACAATAGCCGAACGCTCCTTCTCTGTCGGTACGATTGGAGAAATACTGCAAGCTCTCGTGGACGTGTCCGGAGGCAGACGCCTGGCGGGACGTTTGTCCAATCGTCTGCTTCCTGTGCTGGTAGCTGGAGTGAGGGACAGTGATTCTGAGGTCCGCAACAACAGCGTGTTTGGACTGGGATGTCTGGCCCAGGCAGCTGGACCCATCGTTATATCGTATCCTCCTCGTGTTTATGTGTTTATGTCTTGTTATGCATTAAAAAAAAAAGCCATCACATGAAGATGTTCCTTAGCTAAGTGTGTTCCAGAGACTATCCTATGATGCTGTCTGTGTTTTCCAACATGCTGGTCAAAGAGTCAGACCTCAGAGTGATTGACAACCTGTGTGCTGCCCTCTGCAGGATGATCATGAGCAATATAGAGGCCGTACCTCTGGAGCAGGTACATTTTACACCCCAGTTTTCCGTGTTTCTATTCCATCCACTACTGACGTTGCACTTTCACACAAAGTTTTGAGTGTGTTTCTGTCACATCATAACACTCTGCTCTCTGTGACAGGTTGTGCCTGCTCTGGTGGCTCGTCTTCCTCTTAAAGAGGACTTGGAAGAGAACAAGACGGTGTTCAACTGCCTGGCAATGCTCTACACACACAGTCCAGCTCTGGTACAGTATACAGCCAATCATCACCTTATATTAATATTATGTTCGGAAGCTATACAGTAAAGCCGCATCTTTCTAACTCCATTTTTAGTTCAAAAATGCTTACCTTCTGCTACAGATGCGCCTGCAATCCACATTGTTTTTAGAGCCTTGAAAATGGAGAAGTTTGAAAACACTGCTGCCTCTGTTTTAAGGGTTGTTTTTCAGTCTTTGTAACAATGACTCAATTACAAGCTTTCACGTCCTGCTTGGTTCTTATAGGTTAGTGATTTATCAATCAGCTGTTAACACAAAGCTCAGTTAACACTTGCTTTATTCATCGTTGTCGTTTCTCATTAGTAGAACGTTCGAAATCTAAGCAAACAACTGCTTAGGAGAGAATAGGCTCCCTGTTTACGTCTGCACATGTGTATCTGTGTTTTACATATCTTCTTTTGGCTTTCAGTATTTAATTTTGTTGTGTTAGTATGGATTCTGATGACTTCTGATACAGAGCTGAAAACACTGATCGTTCTTGTCTGATAATGCATTTGAAAATAAACTAATACTGTCTCTGTATGCATGTGGACGGGCAATATTTTGGGCAATAAGTCTTTTATAGAAAAACGAAACAAAGTTACAAAGGAACAAACAAAAACTGAGGTTAAAGTGTAAAGCACTGATGCCAGACTGGATTTACTGTTTGAAATAATCCTCACATCAGTGTCAGACCAGACTTTCCGTCATTTTCTTTCATTCAAAACTATATTTCACACAGTATATTCTTGCTCGTCTACTATACTATGCATACACAATACACTACTGTTGTCTTTTTGATGTTTTCCTGCCTTGATTTTTGGTCAAAATCACAGCAAACATCCAATACTTGACCACGTCGAAGATTGTGTGACGTGTTCTTTTGCAGGCTAACGATAAACAGATCTTTTTTTTTTCTCTCCCCATTTTCAGACAGTGAAGCTAATGAAGCCGATAGTTGCTGCATCCAGTCATGTCCTGGGACACAAGGACGTCGAACAAGGTAAAGTCGTTACAGTGACATGTGAATCAAACACCCACTTCATAAACCAAATCAATGAAACTGGACAAGTTTTTCTATTATGAAAGAAAATATAGTAGCAAAGAGATTCCAGCACAGATTGTGTGAGAGTCTCTTTGCGACGTAATTTGTTTTTCTCTTTACGCTCCTGTCTTAAGAAGTGGATAAAGTACAAGAACGCGTTCCAAAATTGAGTTTCCTCTTTCTTTGCATCTACAGCCAGTCTCCTTACATTCATATACATTGCTCCTCCACAGAAACTCAAAACACCGTGGCCATGCTGGTGAGAGAGTTCGCTCAGCGCCACTCGGCTGAATTCCAGTCGGCCGTGATGTCACTGGCTGGAGAGCAGCAGGCCAAACTCAGCTCAGTCATAGCCGCCTCATAGCCAACAATTACACACTTACTGAATGCAGAAGGTGGAAAGTGGGACTGTTATTGGTAATTGTACCATAAAACGTAGGGGTGGGGTAGAAAAAACAAAACATTCTTGACGCAAAAACGTCAGAAATTAGAAAATCAACATCTCAGTCGTCATGGATTGCCTCACACACTCACTCATGCTGATGCCATGGAAGAGTCTTAGGTTTTTATCAACGTTTATTTAGAGGGCTCACAGAAGAACACAGACATAGCAGAGCAATAAATAGTGTTAAAATATTCTGTCAAATCACCTTGAGGACTTGAGAATCATCTCAGCCAGAAATGTCATATTTTCGTAAAGAAAAAGAGTAAATAGAGTTTAATTTTACGAGTTTCTGTCAAAACCACCTGGAGGATTTGCAGAGAATCAGATCGCTGCACCTCTTTCTCAGAAAATAATTTTGTTATTGTAACTATTGTTAGACTGAATGAATTCTGTATTAAACACTGCTGTTAGAGGCTCGCTTTTGTTTTTTTTCCTGGTAGACGCAGAGATATGTATAAGTAGACACATCTAATTATTTATGTTATAGACCATTAATTACATTGTTTTCAAAGAAAAAGTTCTGATCCTTCGAAGAGCTTCACAAGGCAGTTGCAGATTCCCACCCCTACTATAAAGATCTCATCACATCACTTCAACTATAGTATTATTACATACCGCAGTTAACTTATTTGCACATTTGCATGCCATTTTGAAGTGTCATTATTTTAAGACTTCTGGTTTTCCAGGTTTGTTGTTACCTTTGTGTTTTGCTTCTGCTGTCGTTCACATGAATTGATATTGTCCCCCTCTTTACCACTGTGTACACACAACTCTGGTTTTGCTATGAAATGTGAGGCAATAAATTTGATCTCTGGATAAATGTTGATTAACTTTAGTGATTTTGTTCACATGATATCATTTGAAGGAAATTCAGCACAAACGTGCACCGAGACTCGAGTACAAACTGATAAAGCGCTGCTGTTTAAAATTCAACTTCACTGTGACCTCACATTTTTTGGCCATAACTCAAGAATCCGTGCAGTAGGTACGAGAGCATTTCACACACGCCTGTCAAAGGAACGATGTTTTACATCCAAAGATTCAAAGTTCAATCACACTGTGACACCGCAACGTTATAAAGTAACATTTATTTAGTTATTGTCTCAACCTGGTGTTTTATTGGCCAAACATCTCAACACAGTTATACAGTATATAATATTATTAGCTTGCACAGATTTAACTGCCTGGCAGAGGCAAACAATTTGCAAGGTGGTATTTCCAATTTTAGTATAAAACTACAAAATGATATCCTACAACACATTTGACAGATTTTTTTTATTTAATTTTACAAATGCTACAACAATGTAACTTTTCCATGCAGTTTTTTTCTAAGCTGTTCATCTCTGCCTCAATGTATGAATACTCTGCACCGATGCATACCTGCCTATTAAAATGTCGAGTTAGGGGAACAGTCAGCGTTAACTTCTGTCTAAAGCAGGGGTCTCAAACTCAAATGACCTGGGAGGGGGGCACTGAGTGTCTAGTGTGGTCAGTAGAGTGAAAAAGGTCAAATCTTTTGAGAAAGAGACATTGAAATTACAATATTTATGTTTGTTTTGATATGAAATGATAAATAGTTCACAATATAAATATCATTATATCTTATATTAAGTGTTGGGGCCCCAGGAAATCGATGAGGGGGGCCACATGTGGCCCGCAGGCCACGAGTTTGAGACCTTGAGAATGTGCAGCTCTTTTTCAGATTATGGCGACGACACTGCTCAAAGAAAGTAACGCTCAATCATCTTTCTTTTCTGTGATTTTGAATCGAGCCATCGAGTGGGTAAGTGATTTCCATTTACATTATTTTGGAAGTTTTCATGTGCGATTAAGGCGTTCCCATGAGTCGTGTATTTGTTTTTCCTTAGATCTCCCGCTGTCTTTCAGGCTCCTTCAGGTCAGGCTGCTTGTTTTCCAGCGCCATCGTCATCTGCACTGGCGACAGCTCGGTCTCCCCTGACACAAAGACAGAGAGGTGTTGTTAAATGATAATAAATAGCCACTTTAGGACAAATTTTTACATTTGCTGTAATCCGATATATTCTTGTTAATCGTTAATTTCCCAGAGGGAACCTCCAAAAGGGATTAATAAAGTCGTTTGTCTGTCTGTCTGTCTTTGACTCGCTAAACTGTGCAGATGCCTGTGGAGGAAAGTAACACCGGGACGTCCAGCAGATTTTCACAGATTCCTGTGACTGCTGACGTCCAAAGATTTTTTATCTGGGCACTGATGTAATGTTTGGGGTGATGCCATCTCTCTGCCTAAGGCTGTAACACACTGTTGTGATCCACATCAGTCTCACAGTTCACCCATTTTCTTAGAGATCAAAGCTGACCACAGCTGGGTCAACTCACTTTGGCAGCACGGTTAACCCAAAAAACATTTTCTAAAACAGTTTTTCAACAAAATCTGATTCTGAGTCATGAAATACTGGCATCTACAGTGAAGCAAGTGATATTAAAGGCTTGGAGTGTCACACAGAACTGCTCCCAGACCTGTGCTTCTCTGTTTCCAGGGCAGAATATCCATTCCAGTGCGACAGAAGGAGCGGTCAGTGTGGGCCTCGGTGCTGTAAAGCACCTCCTGCAGCTCTGTATCGCCAGGCTTCTGGGCCTTCACTCGCACCTACAGGCACAAATCAAATGTGTCATTTGCTTTTTTTGGGGCTGTTAACACCCCAGAGACCAACGATGGATTCTTGACATGAATTTGTCAGGAAAGTGTGACAGAGAATCGGCACGGGCGATAGAACTGGGCCATCGTTTCGTTTTGACGATTTTAAACTAGTGCTTTTCCTCTGAAAAAAGGCCCATTGCTGCACTTTTTGGTCAAAACAGAAAAAGGTTGGTAACATTTTACATTACATGACAGTAACAACATGTTATAGTATAGTCATAATTCTTTTAGTATCGTGGTGATATTATAGTAATACCATCTCATTTTTAATGATATTTCCAGCTTGGTAATAACAATGGTAATTGTCTGCTAATAAGATAATATAACAGTAATTGCATGTAGATTCCAAAGTAATGTCTGGGTAATAATGTTAAATATTCATCCTTTTTTTTGTTGTTACCAGGCAGTTGCTTTGTATATAAAGATGTCGCTACCATAATATTAGTACACTACACTGTAATAACTAATAAAGTAAACTTTCTTTTTCTCTTGTACCTCCAGAATGGTGATCTCCTTCTCCTTCAGCTTCCCTGCTTTGTTCTTCACCTGTGTCTTCTTGGTGTCGACCCACACCACCCTCTCCTTCACCTCTGACCTGTAAACACACACACAAACACACCTGTTAATGAATCTGAAATGGCCTTTTTTAGGACTTCTAAAGTCACACTGAGAGCTCACTCACTCCTGGATGCCCAGGTCGGCCAGTGTCGTGTCCAGGAAGGGAAAGGGCTGCTGTGCGGGGTCAGCTTGCACCTGGACAGGCAGTGTCACTGACATGGGGATGTCCCACTCCACTTCCACACGCACCGTCTTGTCATGTGGCCCGGGAGACTCCCTGTCTGCTGAGCTGTCTGGTCCTCTGTTGGCCTCTCCCTCCTCCGACACGTTCTTTGTCTCATCTCCCGCCAGCTTGACCCTTGTATCTTTTACTTTTTTTTTATCTTAAAAGAAGTGCGATGTTTCCTCTGACTCAACAACACCTTTTCGCTGCAGAAGTGTCTGTATCGATGGAGAGTGTTGATGCAGATTGTTGCTCCCTGCGCTGATGAGTCGCAGCTTTGCCTCCTCTGATGCTTGAAGTGTGTGCGCGTCTAACTCATGCAGACGTCTGCTCGGGCGCTCCTGGCTGATATAAGCAGCTGGTGAGGATGTGCGTTATGTGTCACTCACTTGTGAGGTTTATTAGACTGTCACTGCTCTGATGGACAGATGGTATGTGTTTGTACTGGGATGTGTTTGTGTGGATTATGAGAGTGACTCAGCCAGGTTGACGTCAAGACTTTATTTGAGCATATATCTGCTCTCAACTTCGTATCAAAGATGTATTTAGGTACTTTTAAGAGTTCATTAGAACAGATACATCTGTTGGCATGTTCTTTCGTGTGTGCATGGGTTTTCTCCGGGTTCTTCAGTTTCCTCCCACAGTCCAAAAACAGTCCCTATCTGTAGCCCTGTGATGGACTGGCGACCTGTCCAGGGTGTACCCCGCCTATCGCCCTGTGTCGGCTCCCCCCGCGACCCTCATGTCGAGGATAAAGCGGTAGAAAATGAATTGGATGGAAATGTGTTTACAGAACAGTGGATGAAATGTCATGAGGTCACTGCAGGTTCAGTGTGGACAGCCGATTTATGAGCGGTTATTGGGACGCTCTTGTCAGTCCAGGTAAACAGGAGGTTGATATATTGGTCGATGGCAGTGATGCACCACATTTCCAGCTTCTGAAAAATGTGTTCTTGATGTAACTGACTTGAGAGGGCAAACACACGCGCACGTGTTCTCTCACTAAACTCAGCACTCTGGACTCGTGCGCGGTGTCACATTCCGTGTGCAGCCACAAGAAAACGCTCTCATACAGAGAGCAGCGTCATGTCAGCACCGCACACGGGGATGATGTAAAGGTTTGGTCGTGTCAGAGGTTATATTTGAAATAGGATTCATGTTGTTTTGTTCGCTCAATGAAACAGTTGAAATGTTGTTTTATTATAAACGGTGTAGCGCAGAGGGGGGTAAAACATCAATCAGCAACTAGTCTGGTCAAGAGGGGGCCGGGCAAAAGAAAAAAGTGGTCAATAATATAATAATATAAAATTATAACACAATATTCCATCATGATTGAATTGCAATGATGATACCTCATGGAATTTCAAAGTAAAAGTGCTTGTTTGGGTATGGAATGCTGTATACTTCACAATAAAACCAAATCTATTATTAACTTAATTGGAAATTAAGTAAATGATAACATTGACAACTGTAATTAAAACAATCTTATACATACATCTGATTTATTGTTGAATATTCATGAAGTTGGAAAAAACTAGTGCCCATCGTCCTCTTATGTATATGAGACATAAGAAGATGTCGTTAAACAATAAAATACACCAGAAGATGTTCACAACACCTATTTATTTAAATATTTAGTCACTACATTTTGTCCCCCAAGACACAAATTACATCGCTGAAACACTTAAACAGATATTCTTCCTCTTCTTCTTATTCTTTTGGCTTCTGTCTTTAGGGGTCGCCATAGCAGATAATTTGCCTAATGGCTATAATTCTTGTTTAACAGTATAAATAAAAAGTCTCATGAGAACTGGTGAACGTTACACAGAGAAATCATTATTCACACACACACAGAGTACCAGCTTCTCGTGAGACGTAAAATCTCAGCCCAACTTTGGGGGATTTAACAGTCCAGATTCTAATATTTTGTTGACTTTCTTGCAGAAAAGTGATTATACTATCATATAGTATTATAGAATAAGGCTATAATATGAACTTTAGAGGAGGGCCTTGCTTTGTGGAGCCACGGCAACCAGAAAGAACATGAATTTACCAAAGCTTGTTGTTCCTGTGATTTGAACTGATGTGTTGACAGATTAGATTTCCTCATAAATCACATTTGTGCAAGAGTGTGCATCGTTTTCATGAATGACATTTTGTGTTGTTCAGTAGTGATGACATCAGAAGAGTTTTTGGCTTGTTTACCCTTGGGCTGTGCTCTGATGTCGCAGCACTGTGCCACAGAGGAGTCACACGTACGTTATGTTCTGCCGTGTGCCAGGGATACAACAGCAGCAGCAGCAGCAATGGAGGAAGGGTTGCACCACCCAACACGTCCACTGCTGTTGTTGAGCAAGGCATTATTATCCTTTAAACAGAGTAAAGCAGAGTGGTGGACCATTTTTAGGTCCCGCAGATGTGAAACAGAACATTATTTAGCAAGCAAAAAAAATCCACCCCAACCTGACTCTATCACAAACACTAGTGATAACATGACCATCTCTGTACGTTAAATAAATTGACATACATACATGTTGACCTGTGCTTTTCCACCAGTGTTACAACCATATTTCTCTTTGTGATTTGTGTATTTTGTTTGCAGAATGAATTGATTTACTGCATAAAGAATAAAGATATAATGTAAAACACTTGATCTCATTTTGAGTTATTGTATAAACTTATCAGAAAAGCTTCAGGGAAAAATAAGACAAGACCACATTCTGTCTCACTAAGAGTAAAAACTTTTTTATTAAAAATTACATTCAAATGTTAAAGTGTAAAATTATCGACACATACAAAATGTATAAATCACACAAAATGTATGATGAAACTTCATAACCTTTTAGACTGAGCTACACATTTAATAATGGTATTTAAAAGTCTGCAACACTAAATGTGCAAAAATATGAATGAATGTATATGAGCAAGATTGAAGTAGAAAAACATTTGTCTTATGAAATTATGAAACTAGTCCGTCATCAAACCATGAGAAGATAATAAAAAGCAGGATTTAACAAAGTCGCAGTCATATCTCACTTCACACCTCCATCCTGACCGCTGCAACGTTTATGGTCATGGTGATGTTAGGGTTCAGCCTGTTGTACAGTCACCTGTCCAGCAGAGAGCAGACCTGAGGAGGAGAGACATGAAAACAGTGTGATCCGCATTTTCACTGGATGTAAAGTGAGTTTATAAAATCTCAATTTAATGTTCATCTGGATTAAAAGCTTTTCCAGTCTTGATTTAGATCTCTAAACAAATGGCGTGCTTGTCCTCACGTAAACATATATATATATGTATGTATGTATATATATATATATATATATATATATATGTGTATACATATATGTATATGTATGTATATATATACATATATAGGTCTGTTACAAAGTGAAGTCTCTTAGTCTTAGGAGAAAAGCACGGTAGGCTATTTATCTGTCTCTGTGGGTGTGTTACCACTCTGATATTTCCTAATTTGATGTCCTCCTGCATAGAAAAAGAATCAAGGAAGGAATTGATAACCATGAGTGAATATTCAATACTTTGAGTGATTATTCAATACCTTACATGTGTCATAAAGCAACACAAAGGGTCACAGGTCACAGGTCACGTTACACAGTTACACTGAACATTCCTGTGTAAGACTTCAGTTCACATCTCTCTTCATGAAGTACAACATTTCGATCACAGAAAGAGATGAGCAGAGATATTTCACGTTGGTGTACAGATCCAAGTCAAGGGAAGTTCTGAAAATGAACATATTTAGTTTCTGAATATAACAGGCGATGGAATAGAAAGCCGCTAAATTAACACTTAAGTATTTTCCAAGGTGGAGTGTAATCCAGGAAACTACTTACAGAGGAGCAGTGTGTGATATTCACACTAAATGTTCCGTCTGGTGTTTGTTTCAGTAGCATACAAAATACCTGGCTCAGGCTCTTTGATGGAAGCCTCCCGGCTCTTGGTTTATTTGAAATTCAAAGTAGTTTCAAACAATTTAGGCTGAGGGCCCGAACAGGGACGCTGGAGGCAACAAATCCAAACATCACAAGTTAACTTAACCCTTAGAACACAGAGCATTTACGCTGCTTTTTCCCCACCAACTATATAAACACACCTGAGCAAAAAGAAAAGAAAAAACGGTCTATTTTGTGACTTCTGAAAAAACACATTTTGTTAGTAATATAATATTAATATATTTATACACTGATACATAACCTGCAGTGCGTTCACTTCATTCATCTTAATGATTTAAATGGACCCATGTTTCTGCTAAGTGTTTATTAAGAGCTCTTGTGAGTAATGTGGAGGGAGGGAGATCATGGCTAATCAAGGTGTGTGTGTGTGCGTGTGTGTGTGAGTGAAAGCGTGCTGTGTTGTTGTGTTCTGAGTGATATGAAGCACCTCAGCATGTCCCTGCTCTCTGTGTCAAGCTGTGCCTCAGGCATGGGCTCCATCTGTGGAGGAGTGTCCTCACACACACACACACTTGTTTTTATATCACATCACAGACATAATGCGTTCCCTAGCCCCATTACAACTAAGCACCTAACACTAAAACCAAGCTCCTTAAAGTTGTGGGGCCCAGACAAAAATGTCCCCACAAAGATACATTTGTACGTATTTTGGACCTCACAAAGACATAAATACATGTACACATACACACACACACACACACAGGTTTGTGTATAGCTATTATTCATAGGGCACTGCATTGACTTCCATTCATTTAGACAGCCTAAACAAAGTGTTATCTCTAACCTTAACCATAACCAGTGAATGTCTAACCTTAACCTAACCACAATTCAAATACTAGCCCTCAACCTAATCAGTTCCTTAGAAATTACGTTTTGCCTCATTAGGACCAGGTTTTGGTCTCCATGAGGACAACTGGTCCTGACAAGGTCAGTGTTTCTGCCAGAAGATGTCCTAAAGGGAAATGCAAATACACACTGTCTATGCATCAGAGACTCAGATTTGTCCTCTTTGGACATGTCCAGGATCATGTCTAATACACACAGTGAAAGACTGACAGCTCGGAGTAAATGATGTGTGTTTCTGAAAAACTGTTGCAGTGTATCTGAGTGAGAGAGAGAGGATTCTTACACGAGCCCTCTGAGGGTTGCAGTCCTGACTCACTGGATATCTGTAAGCAAGAGAGCGACTAAGATTCATGACATCAACACAAGGTTTATAATCTCATTTGTCTGACCACTGGACTGAAAACACAGAGTTACAACTGCAGGGCGAGCCGAATAAACTTTATTACTGTAGCGATAGCTTTATAATCCTGTCTCAGGTATTAACATGACAGTGTTCTGTGATGAGATTTGTTTTTTTTAATCAGCTTTGCCTCCACAGGCAGTGCTTTTTAATTTAACTTTATCATTAAGCAATTCAGGGGAGGACCTGAAAGAAAAGTTCAATAATTCAGTCCGTTAAAAACCACTCCCGAGTTGTGGGAGTCCAGTGTCTCTCTGTCCCGCTCAGACTCTCCTCTTGCCCCATCATCTTCCTCTTCCACTCCCCCACGTGGCTTTTTCTCGTGTGCAGGAGGGCAGTGAGTACGGCACACTGTTTCCATAGCAACTGGAGGTCAGCATGGGGGAAGGCTGAGGAGGAATTTTGGACATTATTTGTATTTTCTGAACCGGGCTCTCAGGTTTACTGTGATCAATACTATTAAAAGTGACAAATATTCAAACATTTTCTTCAAGCTTTCAGTTTCATATCCTTATGGTTATTTGTGTAGGTAACATCAAATATTGGTCTATATCCATCTTCTACAATTGACATTATTTATTTACATATTTATTAGTTTTTTGCTTTATTCTGTCTTTGGTCATGATAGTACACAGTTTTCCACAGATGTGACTATAATGGCGCTTTTCCACTACATGGTCCCAGAGCGACTCGACTCACCTCGGCACAGTTATTTTGCTTTTCACTTTTCTAATAGCACCTGGTTCTTTTTTTTTAGTACCTGCTGTGGCAAGGTTCCAAGCGAACTGAGCCAATACTATGCATGATGTCGTTGGCTACTGATTGGTCAGAGTGCCACTGGAATAAGAGGATTATTCAAGAAAACATTTGTCACTCAGTAGCGTGGATGTTCCAACCTCCACACGGGGCGCTGAAGAGCTGAGCAGGTGTACACAGTGGAGAGATGCACTAAAGTGGGTTAAGACTACAGAGTGAATTAAAGAAGGAAGGAATGAATGAAGAGATGGAATTTGGGTGATAAGGACAGAGAGACATGGCAACAATGCTCCTTGTCACAAAAATCAGTCTCAAATTGGTTTCATGACCTTAACAGTGAGTTCAGTGAACGTCAGTGTCCTCTACAGTCGTCACATCTGAACGGAACACCAGGGAGATAAACCGCATGAATAAGCAGCTGACAAAACTACAGTGAGTGATCATGTCGACATGGAGCAGACGCTACATCCATACTGCTACTGCCTTCATTTGAAAATGGTTTCCAAAGCAAAGACGATCTGTGCTCAGACTGAAGACTGCAGAGGTCGACTGAGATGGCGTTTTCTAAAGCCACGTTTTTAGAAATCAGGGCAGCTGATGTTCAATAATTGAAGAGCAATTTTTTCTTCCCTCAATCTGACAGTTATTGAACACCAATGGTCTGTTTATCCGGTCTACATTTTACCTCTGCACTGCAGTGCAATTATATGCAATATTTACAATAAAAATAATGTATAAACTAAATATTAAGTACACGAAACACATTGAAAAAGCTACAACATGTTTGGATGAACAAATAAAGTTTTAGTGACTAAGCAACACTGATCAAGTTTCTGAAAACAACAATGCGTATGCTCAAGTGACCAACCAATTAATCGATTTACCGATCACAGACTGGATATAAAAATGGATGTAGTCGTCCAGTTTCAATATGAACTCCCTTTGTGAAGCCTCACAGCCTTTAACCAGCGCTATGACAGATTTTGCCATAGGAAATTCACAGATGTCACCTCCAACCAGGACAATAACTCCTGTCAATCACACTGGTGTCCACTCACAAAAATGCATCATGTGACATGGAACCAAGAAACAGGAAGCTGCTTTTTCAGGAAGTACTACTTACGAGAAATGACAATGTTACATGGTAAGAGTAAGGATTTCTGTTACGAGACTGGTGACAAAGTGAAAGTGAAAGTATTAATGGAGAATTTTGTTCACAGTTGATAGTCAAATCATGTCTGATAAGAACCAGACAGGAGGTACAGTAAGTGCGGGTACCTGCGTCATCATTTTCACAGACGTGTCCAGAATAAAATGCTGTTCTGGAGTTTTCAAATGAAAATGAAACCAGCAGGAACAGAATTTATGTGTGTGAAATTTTGTTGCCAGAATCTCAAAGACATAAATTCTGTCCTTGCTGGAATAGAGGCTGTTTGGAGAGCAAAGGGAGGCCATCCCAGTGTTTCTATAGTGTCCTAAATGAGTGCTCACTGACAGTACTCTGTATGGCAGGGTGAAAGCATACCAGTGTGTCTTTGTACCAGGTCAAATGTCTCAGTCTGCAGGTTTCCAATCTGGTCTTTCATTGCTGTGTCAGAGATCTGGTCCTGAGGGTCAGCGAAGACCAACTGCGACTTCCACGCGGTGACCTGGCAGCAGACTAACACACATAACCTGCTTACAGTCCTGTGAAAGGACATCACAACTACCAACCGGGAATCCTTGTCTATGTGTTGACACACCCACGTGTACTTTCCGTGACATGTTTCCGAGATAAGTTAGGCTGCTCATGAGTCACTTTGTGGAATGTAAATTAAAGTTGACGAGAGCTGTCCTGATGGAAAACAATCTGTCACAGTCACCTCAGTGTTTCCTTTATGTCATGGCGTGTTTCCCCCGGCTCGACTCGCCTCGGCACGGTTAAGTTGCATTTCCACTAGCGTAGCACCTGGTACCAGGTACTTTTTTAGTACCTGCTCTGGCGAAGTTCTGGCAAAGTTCTGGCAAAGTTCTGGCAAGCTGAGTAGGTACTCTGCATGACGCTGCCAGAATGCCAGCAACTGATTGGTCGGAGTTCCATCACAGGAACAATCCTGAACTGTAGATCAGTTAAAAAGACTTAACAATCCTAAACATGTGGGTAAATCTCCAACAATTACCAAGGAAATGTCTAAAATCTCAATATTTAACAAAGGAATCTGGTGTATTTAACGACAGCACTCCTGATCATGACCGGCAAGCGACATCACAAACCCTGCCGCTGTATTTCAGTCCAGCGGCCAAGTTTATCAAAAAGACTCACTTTCCACTGTTCCTCCACAGTATACATGATGCATGAGAAACCATATAAATGTTGTTTTACAGAAGCAAAATTCAACAAATTCAAGTCTCCTGAAAATAAGCCTTTTTTTAATTTTCCACAGTAAAAGCACCCAGAGTTTATTCTGGGACAAAATGTGTTTTATTTTCAAAACAAAACTGTTTTATTTTTCAATTCTAACAACAGTGCAAATAGTTCAACCAAGCTGAATGATGAACAGATGTAATTAAGATAGACACTGAAAGACTCAATATGACACCGGTTCTTAAACTCACTGCAAATCCACAGCACGGTGTCAAATGTAACAGCTAACTCCACTTGCATTTGTATGCACTAGATATACTGTATGACACTCAGAGATAAATGGTAAGGGCAGCGACACAAACCCCCAACAGAACAGTTTGGGTTGATCCATCAAAGGGTCAATCTCTCTGGCTGTGACCTCGAGAAGATCATCTCCCTCAAAATACTGATAGAGAAAGAGTGCAAGACAAATAAACCAAGACGAACAGAGGGAAAGAGAGGAATTGTGATCAAACTGAGAGGAGACTGATGTGATTAAGTCAGATCTTATCAAGTCAAAAAGGAGGAGCATCATCACTCCCCAAGTTATCTGGAGAGGAGGCTGATAGTGTGAGGACATACTGAGATTTAGTGTTGTAAAACAGCTCTGTTTTATGAGCTCTGCCTTTCCTAAAGCACCATCGGTGAATTCAGGCATTCTATATCCACACTACTAAAGGGAACAGCAAGGGAATACATTTATTACCCATATTTACCCCTAAATATAATCTTTTATGTTGTAAAATCTACAAACCTACAATTAAGAAACTGAGAAATCTTTGTTTGTCCTTCAGTTTTCGCAGGCGGAGGTTCTATTGCCGAGGACCAGAGGAAGTGCTGTGTCAAGTTAAGTCAATTTAAGCGTGCTATATTTAAAAATGATGACCACAATGTTTTCTGTGTCTGGATTTGAAAGGTGAGTTTACCTCAGCAGTGGTGATGACAAACTGCTCCTTCTCTGTCAGGGGGATGGCAGCGGGAGGTGACCTGAAAGCTGCTTTTAACACAGCAGGAACTGAGGGGGGTGCGGTGAGGGTGTGACACGCACAAACACAGGTGTATTCACCTGCGTTTGTGCGTGTCACAGAGGACAGTCCAACATACACAATTGTCCCAAACGTGTTTTTGACACGTTCAGTCCTTCAGCTGAACTGGTGCTAGAATGGTCTTACCCTGAAGTGTGAGTGTCAGGACTGGGCACCAGGGAGTGCTGTGAGCCCACCTCTTCTGTCATGAGGGCAGTCTACAAATAAACATCACAACGATTAGAACAGTTCAGTGTGCCAAAAGCTACCCTGCCTTGGTTTCATGTGGACCTCTGTTTCAATATCATCATGTTGATCAATCATGTTGAACCCTTTTACCTGTATAACACAGCTTGACTCTGTGGTGAACTGGGTCATAAGTTGAGTTAAGTGATAAGACTTTCCTGAAAGCTGATAACATTTTACATGTAAAATATTGAATAACCTGTTTGTGATTTATCAGCTGGAAGCTAAATTCCACAACTACAACCAATAATGTGTATACATTTGAGCAATTTAAATGTCCTTTTTGAACTAAAAACATGAAAACCTTACACTTTGTTCAAGATCTCTTTTAAGGATTTAAGAGTCACAAGGTGTTTCCACCAAAAAAGAAGACAACAAGGACAAAGTTCAGCAGTGTCGGCCTCAAAGCACCGCCTGAGTCATCTGCCATGATTTACTCTATCTTAGAATCCTGCAAGATTGAACGGAGGAGTCCCATGTATATACTACGAGGGGATGAGGATGATTATATCACCAAACAATGTAGAAAAGACAAGCGTGATTAATGCTTACTCCTGTTTGGAGTAAATACTGCATTTACAATGCAGGTTATCTGGTGATGGAGTCTACATATGGGCAAGCTGAGTTATGCTGTGATACACTACAGTGACAGACATTAGGTTACATGCCTTCTGTGCCAGACATACAGTTGCACGGCTGCACTGGTGTATGTATTATTTCTACCTGGGGTATTTTATAGGGGCTTAAGAGTTGGTTGGGTTTCATGAGACCAAAGAAGGGGTCCTGTGCTCCCTCAGCCTCCTTCATCATGTGCAGGTTGTCAGGCACGTTCAGCGCCAGCCTTCCAGACGCAGAAAGAACAAAGACTTACAAATGATGAAAATTATTGGAAATATTCCAGGACATGCTTTTGTGCTCAGATTCCCCCAAAAGCTTACAAACTGGGCAAAGTTTTGTCAAAGATTAAACATTTATCAGGATACAAAACACACTTCCACTGTGTATTTTCCACTGGCGTGTGTTTGTTTGTGTACCTTGGTGGACTCAGGACCACGTCGATGCGTGCGCCCATCTTAGCACGCAGCAGGCGGTTAATGGTGTGTTGAATCTCTTCTGTGACATTTATATTATACATATTATATATTTTGTTTATTATGGAAGAGAAAGAAAAACAAACTCCACTATACAATCCTATATACAGCATACATACAACAATATACAGTGCACATACAATTGTGTGTCACAGCCTTGGGACATTAGTAATTAATGGAATATAATGCCACCCATACTTGTATCCAAGAGACGCTACAGACAACAACATTGTTATGTCACAAGCAAAACGTTGACGTGTAAGAGGAATGGTTTAAGATCAGATTAATAGAATAGAATAGATACCTGTTTCACCATCTCTGCACTGGCCTCCGGATCACATGGTATCAAGGTAAAGTGGGAAATACGGATTACTAGCACTGTTTTAAACTAAAACAACATTTCTTACATAATTCGCTTTGTCTGCTGTGTTTTACATGAAACTAATTTCACCTGAAGTACCATATATTTTAAAAATCTACTTCTTTCTTTTAATCCTCTTAACCTCTCCGGCTTCTTTTATAAACTTTAAAATGAAACTGCTGCCACACGAAGTGAACAAACATTAAATGTTTATTTCACATGAAGCAGTAATGCCTCACTTTTTTTTTTTTTACTCTTCTGCTCTCATTATTCTACACTTCTTCTTTGTCGCACATCAGGAAGTTACAGAACAATATGTGTCAAAAACGTAGCATGGAGGAGCTTTATTGCTGATTGTTATTTTCTATTTCTATTTCTTTTTACCCTCGCCTTTTCTTTGCCTCTCACCAAGCAGGAAGCCATACTGACTGTGGCAGTATGGCTGTACACGGTTCCGGTGGAGGAACCTGAGCTGTCACATAGATCATAATGTCCCAGCTGTAAACAGTTAAAAAATGGAATGCATAACTGAATGTGCCATCATAAAACATGGAACAATTTATGCTCAAACAAAACACATTAACATAGTTTATAAATAAACTTTTAAAATACACAATAGCTCTAATGGCTGCTTACCTGAACAACAAAACGCATTTACAAGATGTATAAATAAACATTTAATCAAATTTGTCAAGTCATGTTAGCCGTTAGCACTCAAACTGGCTTGTGAGCTTTATTTTATGAGCTAATTTGTTTATTTTAAACTCACCATATTGTGGAAAAACATCTAGTATGGTGGTGGAGGACGTCTGGAAAGTAGAACATTCTGGTTTTCTGGTCGTAGCAAACGTTTATAGAGGAAAAATACCAAGGTGTATGTATTAATGTGTGAATGTGTAAAACATTCAATGTTTAGTTTACTACACCAACACCTTTCCCGCCTTAAACTACACTGGCTTGTCCAATTAACTTTAGAATTGAATTGTTCTGTGTTTATTCATAGAGTTCAGTACGAAACACTGCATGCTGTGTGGACTCCATGTTCATGGGAGAAAGACCCTCTAAAGACATGATAAATTATCTGGTGTGTCCACTGCATGTACATTTAAACATTTCTACAAAAAAATCTTTTTTCTTTCAGTTTTTCATTGAGTTGTCATCAAGCTGAATTACATGTGGGCTAAGTTAAAACTTAGAAGTACACAAGCCCCACACCCTTTTTCTAACAAAATAAATCCTACAATGTAAAGATGTGATGAAGGCTGTATTTGGGCATTTTCAATTATCAAGCATAATTAACCTGCATCTGAGTGATTTTGATAACTTTAATACACTAGAGGGTTACAACATTGCATAATTCACCAAACTGACTGAATACTTAAAGTGATAGTTTTGATGATCATTGAGTTAAGATGTTAAATTAATAAACAAACAAACAAACAAACAATAAAGAAATGTGTAGTCCACAGGACTCGTGAAAACTGTAATGATTGAGGAGAACAAGTAACAAAAATGGAGGAAATTCACATCTAAACCTAGTTAAAAAGGCTTTCCATGGACCAACTACAGTTTGAATTCATTAGTCTTTTCAAAATAAAGCCTCATTTCTTTTCTCAACTGGTGCATGTTGTGTTTTATTTTGGACTGTTAACATTTATAATACGTATTATGAAACTTTCCGTGTAATTTTTAAGAAAACAAACAAACACATTTTTCTCAAAATAATAAACAAAATCTTTTTTCTTCCTATTTTTTCTCAAAGCAGTAGAGGAAAGTGTGACATCACCCTCCACAAATCCGGATAGTGGTGAATGATTGGCCACGCCTCTGTGCGCGAGGAGACAGGCGGTAACGTTGACGTCGGGTGCTTGAGTCTGATTGAAACAGCAGCAGCACACAAGCACAGTCTGAGAAGAGAAGCTACGACAGAAGGAGACGCAGTCTGTCGGTCATATACGCGCACACTTTTGACAGGCCGTGCTCTTTTAAAATGGCGTATCACAGTCCGTACAGACCCCCAATGCACAACAACGTTCTTCCAGACCAGGGCTTCCTGTGGAATATCTTCCAGAGGTAAGTGGGGGAGAAAAGGCGGGTTGTTTCTCTGCTCTCTGATTCTCTGAGTGTATAGTGAAAAAACCCAAAACTGCTGTAGTAGGACCGGAAGAGTGTGTGAGTGAATGGTGGTGACACTCAGTTTCATTGACAGCTCTGTTTTTGTCTTCACTCCACTGTTTATACTGTTTATGGTTGAGAACTGAGCTCCGCAGTGACACGAGTATTGAGCACTTCCGCTGAGCTTCCTGGAAATACCGTGTACTGTACAGCCCATACTCGTCACACGCCAGTCAGCAGTTCACATTACAACACGTTATTGCATTTCGGCTCAGTGTTACTTAGCTTTGTTGTTATTGTGACAGACATTATCAGGGAACTATGAACCAATGTCCAAACTGCTGTCTGAGGACCTCCAGGAGTCCTTGAACGCCTCATCTCTGGTTTTACTGCAGTAGAATGACATTTTGATTGAACATATTTAATTTGTTATGTTTTACAGATATGAGAAACATATGTTTATGAATGTTTCTCCGTCCACCACTATCTGTTTGTTTTTGTATCAGGCCAGGCCAGAAGAATAAAAGAAAAGAAAACAAAAAACAAGTGTCGTCTACAATCACCTGCTTTTATGAATTGTTGTTTTTCTATAGAACGGACCTTTTATGTTCACATTAGGAACCAGCCGCCATTTCAGACCACCATGTTTTTACAATAGCCTACAATGGACAAATTCTACCTCTTTTGAGTTTTGGTGCTAACTGAAACCTACATTGGTACTCCAACAGATTGAAAACGAAAGAGTCATGTGAGGGCTATTTAGCTGCTACAAACAACTTCACTAATAAGCTGCAATGTTTCTCTTGGTCTTGGCATTTCTCTGGCCACCAAGCAGTTGGGTGGGCTAGGCTACCATATTGGCATCTACTTTTTATACCAAAACCAATCTACATTTACTGCAGTTGAAGCAATTTCTGCAATGTGTCCGTATCTACTGCAATACATATATTCTGCATGTTGATAACATGATGACAAATCATTTTGATTATTGTGCAGCCCTGTGTATTTAAATGCATTAACACATGAAAGCTCATGTGCAACAATAAGGTCATGTGCTGTCTTCCCTCCATTTTCAGCCATTGATATATTCATCAATGTCACCATAGTTTGGGTCAGATGTGTATCAGCATCTGAGAAGGTCACAGTAGTAGGCAGCGAGGGAAACACATGATACGCTTTGGTCCAATGCTCTAGTAAACTTCACAGTTATGTAATACTGCAGAGGATTTTTTTTCCTTGTCTAATGCTGTATTACAACATTGGTATGCTGCAGGCATTGCAAGGCCTGTGAAACACCCCTAATTAATTATTTATGTTGGCACAAACCCCTGAGAAAGAAAATTAGGTCAGAAGTATAGATTATGTCTCAAACCTATATCTTTTGCTTCTTTTCATTTCTCCGTCTTTCCATAATTCCAGCTACGCAAATAGCACTTGCCCTAACTATTATGTTAGGTTACCCTTGCTGTGTCATCGTTACACTACTTTTCTCAAACACAAATAGTCTTGACTCTCATGAGTATGCACAGTCACCTCTCACATGAGCTCTGTTCTGCCTCCTCCTCTGCCTCTTATTGAAAAAATGGCATAGCAGTGCTGGAATTCCCTCGGTCATGTGATCAGAGTCAGTGGAGCAAAGTTGACGTGGGAGCCCTTTGAGTCTTTGTGTCAGACGTGCACACACATGCACACGCACACATACAACTCACTCTCTTACTGTGTTTGGAAACACACTAGTTTAGGTCACACACACAGTCTAATCACCTCTGTTTATCTTGTCTAATATTTAATCTTCTGACTGTTTGTCGAGTGTTTTGCACAGTGAGTGGTGAAGGGAGACTGCAGTCATTCCTTGTCCTTCTAAGTTGAGTGTTTTGATTATTTTCCTCCAGTATATTCATTTCCATGACGTGCCATAGAATGAATCATGACACAGTCAGTCTCCTCTTGTTGTTTGCTTTCTGCTGGATGGTCCTTGTATGACAGAACTGCTTGCTCTTTACAAATCAAGAACAAATCAGGCTTTGAGTTGAATTTAGATGAACAATACATATTGACTGATTTTTAAAAACAACATGTTCATGGTCTGTCAGTTTCTTCATTTCAAAACATTGAAAACATTGTCACTTTGAAAAGAGAACGCTTAAGAAAGATTTCACTCAATAAACTTCACTCAGTATTACCATGGACTGTCTAATAGTTGATGTCTTGAAAAGTTAGTTCTATCATACAGTTATAGCTTAATTTTTTTCTTTTTAAACTTTTCCACCAGTCAAGCCTTGGTACCATCTCCTTACTTTTGGAGTGCTTATGTGGAAAGTACAGCAGGTTTTGTTCCAGAAACTATTTTCCAACCTGCTTAGTAGGACACAGTGAATCATGGGAAAATATGAGGACAATAACCAACTCAGCCAGGGTGTTTAATGCAATTCTGCTTTCCTACATGCCTGATTTTATGATTATTTCAATGTAAACTACCAGTTCGATAGGCAAGAGATATTTTAATGATGTTTTTCCCTTTTTTTTTAAGTCAGCTTGCTTTACATAAAAGTTAGGTGAGGTTACCTGTGGCCTAGTTTATGAGTAAGTGAAAAGAGAGGAGAAGGGAGAAAGAAGGGGAAGTTATACTGTGCAGTGTACACACTACTCTTCTTTGAGTTAATCTGTCAGTGTTTGTAAAAGGCTGGGTACCCCCTCTGCCTGGACTAACCCAACCACTCATCACCATCACTGTTACAGAGCTCTCATTTATAGAGTCGTACCGAGATATGTTTTTCTCCCCAAGAAAACCAGGCAGGTCTCCTTATGTTTATTTTCTTTTTGTAGGTGGGGAAAGAAAAACACTTGGAGAAGTATCTGATCACTGTATAGAAAGAAATGAAGGCTGCAGAGATTATGATATGACCTTGTATTAAGTTTGATATTTGGGAGTAGAAACTGTCCACAGACTCAGCACTCGGCTGGTCCTGTGTTGTTTTTTTAATGGGGGATTCCTCTCTCCTCCTCTCCCGCTTCTTCTGTGCTGGTATTCAGGGTGTGTTTAGTGAACAGGCTCCATGTTGATTGGGCTTGGCCTAGCAACATATGTTGCTAAGGAACAACTGAGTCACTAAACATATGACGAAGCCACTGACTTACTGAAGGCTGTTATTTGTGTCAGAGTCCATTCTGTTAATGTTTTTTTTATGATCGACATATGAAGATAGACTCTCGGCTGAGGAAGAGTTAAGCCATTTTAATGAATGTTAAAAATTAAGTTGTCAGTATTAGTTGTACTTTTGGGGCTGGTTTAACATTTTTTTTTTTTTTAAATCTACCTTGTTAGACTAGATTCCCCAGATATTTTTGCCCTGAGTAGTTTTTTTATCGGAGTGGGTTTTCCCTCGTGCTTAGGGTTATATCCAGAAAGTATTCATAAATTCTGCTTTAATAGTGATCATAAACAAGAAAGAACACCCAAAGATAATCATTCCACATTAATCTACACACATTTATTGGCAACAATTTAATATACAGTATCTAAGGGAGGTTTTACTCTGTGCGTTTACAGTTGCCAACATTCAGTCTCACTTTGCTGTGTCACGATCAACACACACACGCATACATGCACACACACACACACACACACACACACGCACACCCCTAGTTGAGTGGCTGGTTTCAGGGGAGACACCAGCTTACACGCTTCCTTGTATGTCTAGATAATAGAACTGCATTCAGTCTCAATGGACTGTTGAAAAACCAACACACACTCGGGAAGATAAAGTTTCAGCTGATGCCTGCTACTATTGTGTGTGTAGATGTGTGAAGTGGTTAATGCAGAAGTTATCTAATCTGTGTTTTCCTCCCCAGGGTTGACAAGGACCGGAGTGGAGTGATATCAGACTCGGAGCTTCAGCAGGCCTTATCTAATGGTATGTATCTGTGTCTGGATTTTGCATTTGCTTTTTTACTTTCTCCATCTTTGTTTTATTTTCATAATACATTCAGTGGGCATTTTATTAGGGACTACAAGGTAAAATTGATGTTGTCTAACACATTCATTCATCGTGTACTGCTTTATCCTCCGCATGAGGGTAGCGGGACTGCTGGTGCCAATCCCTCGTCAGCAACATGCTGGACATGCCACCAGTCCATTGCAGGGCGTAGTGTAATACATTAGTGCCGTAACAAATCCTACCCTCATAAAGATTATAATGTTCCTTTTGTTATTGAGCACCTTTTAAGGGAAGTTATCATGTAATTGTTTTGTGGGTTATGTGGTTACTGTTCATGACTAGCACATGCATTGTATGGTGTTTCCTCATTATGTGCAAGCCAGGATACTGCTATAACAGAAAGCAGCACAATATTATTGAGTCATGACTTGCATCAACCTGCATCATGGTTGAGACTGGTAGAGACTGGTAGAGCAGAGATAGCATAACACTCTTGAAACACTTGGTTCATGTTTCTCTTGCACTTCTTAAAAAGCCATTTGAAATGCATTTTTGCAGTGACTATTCTATTCTATTTACAAGAGCAGGGCAGAACTTGGGTGGAACATTTTTCTTGTTTGTCCAGTTTTATTTGCGAAGCAACTACGAAAGGAATGTGTCAGAATGTGAGTTTTACTGGGCATACATTTTTCTCATAACCACACATTAACTACTAGATTTCCATGACTTTTACTTAAGGGTTTATTCATTACCTGGTGATGGTACTGCACTTCAGATTATCATCAGCTGGAGACTGTGTGTTTTATTGGCATTCACTACCAGGTCAAATGATCCAGTGCAGGTGGGATCTTATCATCGCTTATGGCGTGTTTTCACTAGCGTGACTCTACTCGCCTCGGCACGGCAAGGTTATTTTGCTTTTTCATTAGCAATAGTACCTGTTACCTAGTACTTTTGCTGGCGAGGTTCCAAGCGAGCTGAGCTGATACTATGCATATTGTCATCAGACTGCCATGCTCTGATTGGTCAGAGTGCCGCCACAGGAAGAGGCACAAGTATCAAACCGAACAATGCCAAACTGTAGATCAGTTAAAAAGAAAAGAAAACATGGGTTAATCCAACATTTAGCAAGGAAATGTCTAAATCTCATCATTTAACAGAGGAGTCTGGTGTATTTAGTGACAGCACTGCTGAAAGCCTGCAATCGTGAGTGGAGAGCCACATCACAAACCCTGCCACTGCATTCAGTGACTTTGTCAGAGTCTGTGCTCTGGTCATGGAGGAAGTACTGAACAAATCTTTTAATTAACTGATTCTAATGATTCAGTGCATTGAAAACAACAGCTTTACAAGCCACTAGTGTGTGTGTCGCGTATAAAACAAAGTCACACCAGTTTCACGCAGCCCCTCTGATGACTCTGCCCATTGTTGAGGAGGTACTATTAATGGAAAAGCAACCAAACCGTGTAGAGCTGAGCTGGGACCATACAGTGGAAACATTCCGATAAGCATCAGTGGAAACTCTATTGAGTTCTTGTTCTTATTGTTTCCTTCCTCCAACTCATTTAGTTTTGATTATGATGTCACTACCCCCTAGTTTTAGTGTGAAAAAAGGCTTCAGTTATAGTGAATACAGTCTCCTGTTGCCAGCACATGCCTGAAATCACAGAACTATTATTTCAGAATTTAATAAGAATTTGTAGTGTTAAATCTCCCATTGATGTTTTTGTTAACCTGTGTGCGGTAAGAGCACAGTCGGCCTAAAAAGACTGTGAAAATACTGTGCTGCTAAATCATCTGAGAGAGACCCAGTCCTTGGAGGAAATAAATAAAATATCAGCATGGAATGGACACAGTAAGAAATGTGAGGACAACAGCTGCTAGTGATGGAGTTGCAATCGCTCTTTGTCATGGAAGAGAATCGGCAGGAGCAGGATTCAAACTGGATTAAAGGTTCAGTACTCTGTGGGCTTCCTGAACTAGAAAAAAGTACAATTGTGTTTTTGCAAGCAAGTGGGATGAGCAGTGTTGAATAAATCACACGGATCATCTCCTCTCCTCAATACCAGGCAAGTCCGTTTTGCTCTGGTTTAGACTAAGAAGAGCCGGTAAAATATCTGCTTTCACACCCACTTACTAACACTGCACCAGCACTGCGCCTTGACCTTGCTCTCAGTGTGACATTGATCATGATTGGTGGGTGGTGTTCTCCACTTCAGAGCACAGTTTGCCCTGAAACTGTAGCACAGTTAAATCTTGTTGTGTCATTAGAATATAAAGTGTTCATCAGGTTTATGGCCAAAATGTTTGGGCAGGTTTTCAGAGACAGATTACACTCCTCAGAAATGAATCCCATTTTTGTGGACACCTCAGAGGAAACAAAGAAGAGTCAGAGCCAGAGGCAGCAATGAAAGTAGCTGTTATCGGGCTGTGCAGTGTCTCTGGCTCAGCATACTGATAAGTGTGGGTGTGTGTGCATATGTTACACTAGTCTTTATCCCTGTATGTTTGTGTTATTTTGTTAATTATCAGTGCGGTGTGTGTTTTGTTTGTGTAGGTGCATATGGGCATATTCACATATTGTCATGTGAACGTGTGTGCACTAAACAGCAGGTTTCCTGGTTCTCTCTCCTCCCAGTTCATTAAGCTCACTGAGATATGAAACGGAGCCAGTGAAGCTGATCATACTGCGCTGCATCCTGTCCTGCAGCGTGTGTGCTTGCTAAAACCACCAGCCCCACCACTGTCTGTGTGTTGTGGCTCGAATGACCTTACAAATGCTCAGAGGGTGAAGATGAAGAAGGCCTGACTTACTGCAACTGTTCTTATTTTCTCTTCTTTCTGGACTTTGCCTTCATTACCTCTTTTATTTTACATTTGTGAAATCTTCTAGCACCCATCTTTCCATTTTTCTTTGCTGGATTTGAACATTTTCAAAGTAAAAAGCCACCAGTGAATAGCATGAGCTATTTTAAACTATTCCCAACTCAGTTTTTCTTTTTATGTCTTATATTTGGATTGTTCTGCAACTGTGTACTCATGTCAGGATGATACCAGTGTTTCAAACTGATTTAATGACTTTTTGCATTGTCAGATGATTATTTTTTTGTCTTAATAACAAACCAATACAATCTCATCTCCCCATATTCCTCAGGAGGAGGATATTGTACTGGATTGGTGCCTGCTGTGTCCACTGCTGCTTTTACCCTTACATTCTTTCTTTCCTCCTGTCCTCTTTTCATCCTCCTCTCGATGAGAGGAGACATCATTATGAGAGGAGACATTATTACCCATCCATGCACACAGATTTTCAGTTTATTATTTCAGTGTGGTGGAGCAGTAAGAGCCGAAACATCTGCCTACACCTGACCAAAGACAGCAGATAGGAATTAGCCTCTATCTAAATCTGTTGCCGTGCATCTGACTGTAAACCTCTTACACTGGAGTTGGTTTGGATTGAGGTGAGCTTTGATTTTGCCCATTCGGTGTTAGATTTATCATTTGCTTCCTCATGTAATAAGTGACCAGCCCTGCTTAGCCATGTTTGCTTTGGCAAACCATGTGATGAAATGCTTATTGCACCCAACATGACTCACTGTGTTAGTCTGTGTCATTTGTCATTCATGCTGTTTTTGAGTGACTTCTTAATGGCCTGTTCATGGTCATACCCTCTGCCTTTAACCACAGAAACAAACAGAAATCGAGAATGACTAGCTGACTGCTGACCAGTTTTCGGATTCGGATTAGATTAGCAATAATATTATTTAATCTAAGTGTTACTGGGCCTTCAAGCAGATACTTGAGTGCTTTTCTTTTTGTTCCTCTCATGAATCCAAGCTTCTGCCTCCTCTTTGTGGGGTAACAATATATGCAATGTGTTTGTAATTAGCTCATGAGTCGCTTAAAGACTTAAAGTCAGACAGTTTTAAATCGGCTGGTAGGTAGGTCGTATTTGCCAAAAATGAAGCACTTGAGCTGAGAAGAGTATTTCTTTTAATTTCATCCTTCCTTAATTGTGTAATGTGAACTATATATATTTTTTCCCATTTACATCTTAGGTTCAAACCTTTACCTTGGGAAAACCATATTCAAACCCAAGAGTCTGTGAAGAAACGATAAATGGGGTTTGTGTTTTAAATTACTTATAGAAACATATGCCTGTGTTTGTATATACATGTACAGGCATCTTACTGATCCCCAGCACAACCGTTATATGTATGTGTATACATTTCTGTCACTTCACTCTGTTTTTCCACCAGTCTACCTCTCCTCTCACCTCCTATATTCCGTCTCTCTTGAGAGAGCCCAGTGTGTGGACTGGACAGTCGGTGCATTGTCCCATTTGGCAATAAGATGCACCCAAGCGTCTCAACCACACTGGCCACCGCCTTGCACTGGGTAGCCACAGTCTGAATGGCTGTTGATTTTGCTCATTTAAAGTTAAATGTCAACACCCTGAGATACAGACTTCAGATGAAATACCGTATTCCTGTTGTCATTAATGTGGAAAGCAGATTCACACGTTAAGACTTTGACCTGATGACTGCTCTAGGTTAGGGTAAGGGTTTTAATAAAGTTAGTAACATCAATCCTGATGGGTCCATGAATTTCTGTACCCAATTTGCTCATCATCTGTTTGTGACACAAACCTGAAATGTTAACCTCATAGTGAGACTGATAAAAAGTAATGTCTCTAAATTGATAGAAATCCTTTTGAAATAGTTATTTAGTTAAAGAAAAAGTCCTAGTTCTCCTTGTCAGACTGAGACTCGGGTGCTGTACTGTGGGTACTGGGTACTGAAGTGTGGATAGACCATCAAGTGGATTGTTGGAACTACTTGGATCTGCTTCTGCTGAGAAGGG
Source organism: Solea solea (assembly GCF_958295425.1). Classification (NCBI taxonomy): domain Eukaryota; kingdom Metazoa; phylum Chordata; class Actinopteri; order Pleuronectiformes; family Soleidae; genus Solea; species Solea solea. Next base: position 41,493,157 of record NC_081134.1, on the reverse strand, counting down.
GATGCGGGATCAAGAGTACAGGATGGATGGAAGCGTTTGGCAGGGTTTGTCAGGAAATCAGCATCTACAGAACAGACTGCTAATCAATCCTGATGTGATGAGATGTCAGTAATGTTACTCAGAAGATGCACCATAAAAGTACTTGGGTTTTTGCAGCTTGTCGAGCGAAAGACAAGGTTTTAACAGGACTGCAGTGCAGCAAGCAAATAGAGCAGTTACACTGAACTGATTCTACAAATTATTTTTTCAAATCAATATGATACTTAATGTTTGTTGCTTTAGCATTTCAATAAATAGTGTATGACTATGGATTCTGGCACACACGCCGTCTCCAGCTGGAGCCTTGCATCTGGTCCCAGAGCAGCTCCAGCCACCGTCTCAGACAGATTCGCCCATGTATAAAACAAACCAAGGCGGAGGAAGGAAATGTTGAATATTTTCTCCAAACTCTGAAGCCAGTCTTTAAGTCTTTTAAGCAATTTAATTTTTATCATGCGTACACTTTCTCAAAGGTAAAAAATATATATCCTTTTATTTTAATGTGCTAAATCTAAACTCACACATGCCTCACTGCAAGTCTGCTTACTGCTGGCTTGGCCAAACTGTGGAGGGAAAAGAAAACCAGCACAGTGTGAAAAAGGCTTCACGCTACAACAAGACATTAGAGCAGCAGGGAGGAATCTTAGGTCAGCTGAAGTAGGCTAAAGAGTTTAATTTATGGCAACCTAAAGTAAAGTGTTAATGTTTCTCCTTATCTCCTTTAGTTCCTTCTCTTTTGTTGCGTTTGCTCATCTGATTGTCTCTCCTCTTGCAGTATTTTCATCTCTTCTTCTCCTCTTTCTTTTTGCCTCTTCTAATAGTCACTTTTTTATTTCTGGTCCTGAACTGTTGGCTTCTCTATAATGAAATAAGATGGTGAGTCAGCAAGGATTTAAATGGTAGGATAAATCTCACCGACTCGAGAACTGAGCATGTGAAGAAGAAGGCTATAAAGTATAAACAGCTTGCTGAGCGTTCTGCCCACCAGTCTTTTTTTCCTGACCATATAGATGACAGCAGTTTGTCCTATAAGTGACAAATGCACACAAACACAATTTTGTGTGTCTGTCAAAAAAGAAAAAATGACCTTAAAATGTTACAAAACCCTCCTACCCTTAAATTCCTTTTAAGATAGTTCCACTTCCTTTTATTTCTCTAGTGATGACACCAGCTGACAGTCGGAAGATAAAAATGGATCATGTGTTCCTTTTTTGTTTGTTCAGGTTGTTCTTTGCTCTGTGTGAAATGGATTTCAAGACTATTTTTAGGATGTTGCTGATTTAAGATCCTTTGGTTATATTTGGCTCCTAAAAACCAAAGGAGTCTGTGAGTGAATAGTAAATAGGGACACATTTTATGACCTTAAAGTTAACACAGCTAAATAGAATTCAGCCAATCATTAATTTTTATAAATTACGTCTTCCATTTTCTTACTGTGACTTCTCAAAATGTTGTCAGTGGAAAAAAAAGGTTATACAATGTTCAATCTGGGAAGAGAGAATAACATCAGTCTGACTGAAAATATTATTAATAATACTAGATGATTATTAAGGGAATGAATCCATGACTACATACTGTGTACCTTGACATTACTAGGTTTAAAGTATGATTACATACAGTCATGGTTCCTTGATGCACAAATAAATCTGTCAAGCTATGAAGACTAACTGAACCTAATTAAAAAAAAGTTCCATGTCTCATGATTTATGGTTCAGCATGAATGACATTTAAGTCAGTTACCAGTTTTAATGTTGATTGAAGTACATGCAAATGATAAGCCAGATGTTTATATCTTGGAGGTAATGTGAAATTAAGTCTGCAGGTAACTGCCCCCAACATTATAATCGAAGCTGCTTCTCTAAGCTTATATCGCAATATCAACCACTTTTTATGTCTATATAAATCATAATAGATGTTTTTTTATATATCATGTTGTTCTTGCAGCGCGTAACAAAATGCTCACAGTGGCTGGTATTTTTCTGTCTCACAGGCACATGGACTCCATTCAACCCAGTGACGGTCCGCTCCATCATATGTAAGTAACATCTCACACAGTCACACTGAGCTCTGCCTTTTCTTGTCAGTCCATGGTATTTGTTTATGTGCTGCCTCACCTTGACAACCACATACATTCATTAAGCTGTGGGAAAACTGAAGGCACAAACAAAACAAAGGCGTCAGTGTTGCTCTAGTGGAAACCTGCAGCAGCCACTCAAGGGAGGACGAGAGAGGGCACCAATGAAGAAGCAGGAAAGCTCGTCTCATAGTGAATCTGCCAATGGCCTCAGACTCCAAATATTGACCTTAAACACTTGTGAAACAGTTATATTATGCATTTGATTTGATGTAACCCTGCAGTGTAGTTCAGAACACTGTTGGAAGTTTTTAAACTTAAGTCCGATTTTACCTATATTTTTGAACTGCAAACCCTTTGCACATGTAATTTACTGCATCCAACTTCAATAACACATGTAATAGATATGTCACGTCTGTTCTTTTATATACTTATTTTTCCATTACTGTCATGTGGAGTAAATCCCCATTATTCCATCCACTTCTCCCAGCACCACACTTAATAAGTGACTGATGCAAAAGTCCTCCAGTAAGAAGCATACTCTGTGATAACTCTCTTGGTTGGGAAGTAATGGATTGAAACGCATGGGGAGGGGATAAACCATTTTCCTTTCTCCGTCATGGTATTCTAGATTTTATGAAACAGGAGTTAGTCAAGTATGAGCGAGGCTCTATTTCTGACCGACGATTTAAACTCTGCAGTTCTCTGACAGCCCTTTTCAAATGATATGTGGTGCTTCTATCTCGCAGGTTTCTTCCTGTGTGTTTGATTTGTGAATAATTGTGTGTCTCTTTTCCTTCAGCCATGTTTGACAGGGAAAATAAAGGCGGCGTGAACTTCAACGAGTTCGCCGGCGTGTGGAAGTACATCACAGACTGGCAGAACATCTTCAGGACCTACGACAGGGACAATTCTGGCTTCATTGATAGAAACGAGCTTAAACAGGCACTGACTGGATTTGGTGAGACACAGAGTATGTTCGGATATTTAAATTTGAACGTGGTGGAGGGCTCTGTAGCTGTCTGTCGGACTGTCGGGTCTCTGTGAAGATCAGCATGCCATGAGAACACTTGTGATTCTGTGTACTAAACATTTTTACTTTGACTTTGTAGGATTTGAAATGCTAACTTATGTTGTTTTGTGCAGGTTATCGTCTCTCAGACCAGTTCTACACCACATTGATAGAGAAGTTTGACCGCCAGAGGAAGGGGCAGGTGGCCTTCGATGACTTCATCCAGTGCTGTATTGTACTACAGGTGCCATATTTTAACTGAAAGCCTTTACATATGTTGCCTGAACAAATTCTTTCTCATACATATACACAAACATCGTGTATCAATAATTCAGACCCCTTGATTCCTCCCCTTGCAGATTTTACCTTGAACTGTAAATGGATAAAATACATGTTTACACTCAATCACCCATAATGACAACTTGATTGAGTTGAGTTTAGTTGAAGAGGGTTCACTTTTCATCCAAGAGGTGTCTTCAGTTCTGGTTTAAGTCCAGTTACTTCAGGATTTGCACTCACTGATTTGGGAAGGTTATCACTCTGTTAGAGGAACCACTCGGTTCTTGGTGACTTAACAGAGTCCTGCTTGTTCCGAGCTTCCTCCACAGGCCACTGTGGAGATGGGACTAGAAATAGATTTATATCCTTTATATCCTTGATCTTGGCCTACCTTGTTTATTTTACCTGAAAAGCTGTGTAAACAGCAGGACTGTATACTGTATATACATACACACATATATACATGTCCAATAGTTGGTTTGCTACATGTGGAAATCAAACAGGTCCTAGAAGCATCTAAATGGGGAATTAAGGAAAGTAAATCCAAATGACTGTGTATATATATATATATATATATATATGTATGTATGTATGTGTGTGTGTGTATATTTATATGTGTTTATATGTATATATACATATATATGTATATATACATATAAACACATATAATATAATATTTTCCTTGATAGTAATTTAAATCTAATGCAATTACCGCAGACCTACCGAGTGTAACTGCATTTACTGACAGTCAGGTAAACACAGTTGGCACAGCAGTAATATAAGCTTAAAAAGGCTTCTGAAACGCCTTTGTTATGCGACCATAATAACTTCTGTGAGCTAGATTTACTCAAATTGAATATATTTACATGTCAAAAATGTAAAGGGTAAAGAAAAGAAGAATTATGTTTCCAAATGTTTGAGACAGAGGTGATTTGATTATGAGCTATTGCGATTGACAAGTGTTGGAACAAAATGTTGGAGTTACTTATTGTTGTCTTTTCTTTCTGCAGAGGTTGACCGACGTGTTCAGGCGATATGACACAGACCAAGACGGCTGGATCCAGGTTTCATATGAACAGTATCTTTCCATGGTCTTCAATATAGTATAACGCACACAGTTCACCTCAAAAGAGCACAACTGGACACAACAGTGCCAAAGCTACCGGCACCTTCCAAATGTCTGTCACAGTGGACACTACAAGATTTTTTTTTTTATGTTAGACCTGATTGTTCAGCTCCTGTTGGGCAGTTTCACACACATTTACACACCTCAGGGTTCCCAGAGTCCTTATAGTTCTTGTAAGTTGATGAATTTGAGATCAAAAACATCACGTCTTTGAACGTTATTTGAAATGGACATGGTTCATTAAAAGTGCTTGAATTTATATAATTTTTTTGCAAGAATAGAAATTGAAATTCATTAGATTTTTAGTTTTTTTAGTAAATGTTTGTAAAAAAGTTAATTGCAGCTGTTTGCATGTGAGTCTCTTAGCTCCTGAAATGAGAATCTGTTGTCACTGTGCTGTGATAGAAGAGATAGAAGAGATAGATAGAAGAGACCGAGACCATAATCTGCTGTCACTGTAACACAGTAAGGGGTTTTCACACATTCAAACAAATCTGTTCTCTTTTCAGTTGTTTCCTGTAAACATCTGTAATGCCTGCAAATTTGATTTATTAAAACGCCTAGTGTTGTGACGGTAACTAACCTTGATCTCAAACTGTGTTTGCCAAGTCCTTAAATTTGAGAGTGTCATGCTGGCAAAGTACTTGGAAAATCCTTAAATTTGTCCATTTATAGGAATGAGTGGGAACCCTGAAAACCAAATCAGTTTTTTTTTTTTTACGTTGTAAAACCCTTTATATGATAGTATTTGTCTGTAATTCCAATGTTTGATGTTTAAAAAAAATCTTGTAGTCTTTTGTTCATTGACCAACCTGAACAATGTCTGTGCTGGAGAATATTAATTCTGTCTGTTATTGTAAACCTTTTAATGTCTTAAATTTAATTAATACATTTAAAAAAAAAAGAGAAAGAACAGCTGTTCAGAGAGTGAAATGATGCATTGTAAATATGATTTAAAATGCATTGCATGCTTTCCGGGGAAATGACGGCCCCACTTTAAAGCATGCTTTCCCTTTATCTTATTGTTTACTTTTCCAATTTTGCTCAAAGCCATGTTTACAAAAACTGTGAAAGCAGGTGGCGTTCTGCTTTGAGACTCACTGACATGCCAGCTTACATGCCATATTTGTACAAACATTTTTAACTGCAAATGTACAAATGTTAGAACATAAGAATTTTGGTAGAGGGTAAGCATAACACCTTTAGTATGGCTTATTTTCTTGTGCATGATGCCTTAAAATGTGTAAAAACAACACAAAAGAGAAACATTTTATTAAAAAAAAAAGAAAGAAAATGTGATGTGGAGTGTGCCTTTGTGATGTACTTACTGGAGTCACGTTGCATTGCAGGGGAGAACCGTGAAGCAAACGCAGCTCAAGGTCGCCCTCTGCTGTATGTGTGACGTCTTTACCACTGCAGTGAGTCAGAAAAACTCGCCTATTATGTTTGTTTCTTGTCATGAGATGATTTTGCATATTTTGCAAATGTGACTTGCACCTTTTAGTTGAACACTGACTGAAAACTTTCCTCTGTGTGAATTGGAGGTAAAAATATAGGTGCACACATGCTTGGTGTAGACATGCAGTGAAGACTCAGGGAGGCAGTAGAGGCTCTCATATGTCAGCATAGGGTTCACACACACACTGTTCATTACACTCACTCTCCATCAGTGAATAAGCTTTTAAAACCTACAAATCACATTACTGAGTCAGACTTTCCCCGTCACGTCACGTGATGTTTTACAGTTATAGGATAGTTGGCAAGAAAAGGTGGGAGAGGGGGAAGACGGGAAGCAAGTGAACCATAGATGGAATCAAACCAGCTCTACCCGTGGAACTCTTACTCTTCTTTTGAAACTTCAGGTGTTATTATCATTATTATTATTAATAATAATAATAATAATAATAATAATAATAATAATAATAATAATAATGTCTGTGTTCCATTTAGCTTCCTCAGTTTCAGGATGAATGCTGGTTTCCCAATAACATTGCCCTGACTGACATGGTGTAAACAGAGCCATTGTTAGTGGTGAGTAACACCTGTGCTTTTCCTGCTAAAACATGTCAAACATGGCTGCTGTGCAAAGGGCTCGTTAACCCACACCTGCTCCTAATTGTTTGCACCTGTGTCTCTGTTGCCTGCATGTTAGTCCAGTTTTGTGAACATGGTTGATGGTCAGTAAATATAGTGACACATTTTTCCACCAGAGGTTGTCACAGCACAAGGTAAAGTCTTTAAACTAAGGTGTTTTCTTCTTTTGACAGAAGTGCAGAAAAGATAATGTCAAACCACAGAATGACGAATGAGGTTTTACACCTGGTTATGTCAAAATGGCTGTTGTGCAAATGGTTTTCCACTGTTAATGTATTTGTTCATGTAAAGGAAACAACCTCTTTGTCAAACTCAGAAAACTAAGACCTTGCTGTTGAATCTGCATTGTTGCTCTGACTGTGTGTGTGTGTGTGTGTGTGAGAGCGAGTTTGTGTTCTGTAGTTTTCTTTCTCTTGCTGTTTTGTCTTGGATGCAGTTGTGTCTGGCTGTGGTTGACAGCTGGATTCCCCGGGATAACTCTGAACAATGTCGGGTCAATTGCCTACTGCAACCTTGAGCCACAGTCACTGGCACGCTCACACATACTCATGAGTGAGAGCCGAGGCCCTCTCCTCAGCCTAAACCATCTCATTTCATTGTCTAATTGTCTCTCCTTTATCCACATAAAGTGATTTACATTCCACCTCTCCTGCTGTGAGGTTTGAACCTCATGTCTCTGGGTCAGCTTCTTTCTAAGTGCTGTGGCTCAAATTGGTTTTCTGTCTGTACGTCCTTCTCATTCTTTGTCACTAGCTGGAGGTCAGACTGTGGTCTCCGAGCGAAAGGGGGTCCGTGGCTGCCGTGGTGATGGAGCGTCCCACGTTGTGTAATGTGGTGAACAAGGAGGCAGTGAGGTGTGTGTGTGTGTGTGTGTGTGTGTGCTGGAGGAGCTGCAGGTCTTCAACTGTAAGAGAGTGGAATGTGACCGGCCCGTGTCGAGGAGTTAGGAATTATAAGGGACAGGATGGATGAATAGAAATCAGCTTTTTTTTGGCAGTGAGGAATTCACTGAGTTGCTCATACATTATTTCGTACGATCTAAGAATGTTGACAGTTGACACTCACCATCGGCATCACTCATTTTATACTAGGCAAGACAGTTTTATCTGTAAAGCACTTTCCATACACACAAGTTTATTTCATCAGGATCCTCCTTAGCCCATTACACTGCTCGGCAATGTCTTCTCCCACCCTGGTGTCGGCATTTAACAGAGGAGAGAATTCTGTAAAATAAATGCATAATACTATAACGATACAAGTATAAAATGAAGGAAAATCAAATTTGAGATGAGAACATAAATCGTAAATAAAGGGCAAATACAAAGCGCCCATAACAAACAAAAAGGTAATAACAAATTAGTTGAAATATAATAAATGTAAAATAAAATCATTCAGATATATATTTAAAGGTTCAGTTTCATCTTCACCTTTTTATTTCATTTGTTAAACATACTTTGAGGCACCCTTTTAAGGAATATCTCACACTATTTTCTCTTGAAGGAACCATTTTTTATCCAGCTTTAGGTCAGAAGTTACACTCATTTATAAATGTGCACATATGAAGTTAGAGCCAACACACATGTATGAGGTAAGCTGCTCAGTGTCTTCCCCTAAAAGATAAAAAAAAGTCAGTGAATGAACTTCTTCCCTCAGTGGAAATAATGTCTGATTTAACATTGTCTACACCACAGTTTATACTTTCGGTACATGATGATGGTGCTGAGTGCCACCAGTCTCAGCAGTCAACTGACAACTGTGTGCATGTGTGTGTGTGTGTGTGACAAAGTAACTCGTATTAAATGGGTTATAATTAGTGGCACAGTAGGTTGTTCAGTAAAACTGGCTCTTCCTGTGGTTCCCACAGTGCCCGTAATGTCATTTTAATTGTCCCACTACACGTAACTCTCAGCTGGTTCTGTTGGATTCATCCCCCTTACACATGTGGGGGAGGAGGTAATTGACTGGTTTAGTGGGTTTTTATATATTCAAAAAACAAAATCAGTGAAAATATTGATTTTTTTTTTTTTTGAGAAATAATAGGATAAATAACTATACAACTGACAATTAGCGATCATTCTGTTATGAGTTGCCAAACAGGGAGGTTCTGTGTTTCTGAACACAGTGAGATTCCATGTTGTTCAAATGAACACCCCCCAAACAACTTTATGTCACTAACCCCAACAGATGTCGACGCAGTTTTAGTTTCATTTGAACAACTTTTTTTTTTGGGGGGGGGACACACACAGATAAATGGGCTGTGGTTGTGGTTCTCACAGCAGTGAAACATTAACTCGAAACATCCCAGTCAAGTGTGTGAAGTATGAGTGAAAAAGTGCGCAAATGTGATAAGTGAAGACAACTTAAGGTTCACATAGCCGTTATTTAGCATGTCTGTTTATGACGTTTGGTTGATGTTTAATTCACTGACTTGTAAAGTATCAATAAAAAATAAAATAAGAACAAGTAAAAAACAGACGTGCTTGCTCTGCAACCCCATCAAACACCCCACCTTCTCAGCTATAGCCAAAATGGTAGTTTTTAATCAATATTGGTATGGCAATTTAGGAATATTAATTGATAATCGACAAAGCATATTTCATTGTTTCATTGAATTATTGCTAATGCACAAATCAGGGTGTGTGCCACTAAACATTTGCAGAATTTAAGGGTTAAAAACCCTCTGAAGTTTGTGGGGTTTAGTATTTCAGCAATGCACAATTACAATTTGTGCAAAATGTCCCTTTTTAAAAACACAGCTCATTTGTGGAGGGAGTTCATGTTTAAGGTCCAGGACGTGCTGCACGTGTTGCATCACATGTGTGCAGTTATCCTTGAACTAAAAAAAAAAAAGAAAAAGAAAAGCTCACGGATCCTGCATGACTGCATCGGCTCTTCTTTTTTCCTCAGGTCACGGTAGATTAGGGAACTCTGTGTCGTATTGCGGCACCAATAAACAGCATGACACTGTTTTTCTCTAATTGCACTGCGATGACCCACAGCTGTAATCAAAGCTCCCAGTTGATGGGTGTTTCTGGCACATGTGTTGATTAAAAATAATTTCATTTAAATTTAATTCCAGCTACATTAGAGAGGGAGGAGGATTGTTTTATGAGTCCCTGCCTGAGCCTGTGACATAGTGTTTGTTGGGCTCTGGGGCAATGTTGTAATTACCACATGAATTCAACGGAAGGGGCTGTGGTTGGAGTATGTTAGTCTTCCATTAATGAGACTGTTGTGTATGTGCATATGCTTGTGTGAGTCTCTGTGTGTGACCTGCACATGCATGATCTGTGACTGCACGTTGGACTTGGGCTCCTCGGGGAAGAAAAGCATTTGTGTGCCAGCCAGCCCAAAGCAAGCATCTGTCCAAATTGCAGCCCTCAGACTCCAGCTCAACTTGTTGTTTTTTACATCCTCATCATTTTCCCTTCCTCTCTGACTTTCCAGTTGCTATACTTTGTAATTTTGTGGTCTCTTCCATGGGGGAATTTCTGAGCTGGTTGTGATCTGAGAGAGCTGGCCAATCACACAGTCTCCCTCAAATTGGAGCAAGATGTCACCAAGGGTCCTGGTCCGATGGAGAGCGCTGTTTTGGCTGCACGTGTGTTAGGGAGCATTATAGCTACAGCATCGGTTCCCATTATTCCTTATGTGCAAGCCTGTATGCCATGCTTTTTACAGTATATTCTGATTAAACAGATTGCCACGCATACTATTCATTACCTTGACTTTTGTTTTTACTATGTCTTCTGCTGTAACACTGCATATATTTAGCGGTGAGTGACTGATAAAGGATAATCTTATCAGATGTCCTCAGTTTGTGTGAAGAAAGTCTTGGCCTTGTTGCTTTGCTGTCACTTATATGTACTGTAGGCCAAAGTTCCTGCCACCTTAAAATCTGTTTGTGTTGCATGTTAGAGTGCAGCTATAGGATAATCCCTTTCAACAGCTGCACTGCTCAGAACTTGGTTCATTTGTAAGTGAAACAAGTATAAGATTGAAAAGATGCATAGATGAGGACATGTTTCACATATACAGTAAAGTGTGTGTATAGGCTGCATGAGATCGTGAGGGATAAGTAAAAGTACAACTAAAGGTGAATTTGTCCTGGTCTGAGTCTCCTGCGTATGCAGAGCCTTAACCAGACAACCTCCATGTCACTGACTTTATTTAGTCACATCTACCACTGCTACAATGCTACTTAAGTACAACCACATGCACATACCTTTGCATTTATTAGCACAGATTAGGTCTATTTAGTCTACTGTTGAGAAACTTGTTCATGCTTTCATTACAACTCGTCTGGACTATTGTAATGCCCTTTATTTTGGAAGAAATGCTGCCGCACCGGCATGAGCACACCTTCCCCAATCTGTTCTCCCTCCATTGGCTCCCATTGTGTTACAGAATATATTTTATAATCCCTTCTTTTGTGTATAAATGTCTAAATATCCTTTCCCCGGCCCTATCTCTGCACCTTAGTTGTGCTGAGTCATTTTTAGTTCTTTATGATTATTCCATACCTTTTTTTTGATTCCTTACTCCTCCCTAGCCATACAGATATAAAACCATCAAGTTTATCTTGGATACTTGCAGGTTTTTGAAAGTCTTCAGTGTTTGACTGTATCTAACTATTGATGAGCAGTGGTAACAGCGGCCTCTTCAGCCACAGGAGGTGATTACAGACAGTCTGTGAGACAATGTCCCTCTGGAAAATCTGTGGTGTTCCTGCAGCCACTGTGTTCTCCACAGCTGACTGAGAGGGAAATGTTTTTTTTTTGTTTTTTTTAAACTGCAGAGAGTCGGAAATGTTGATTCCAGACGTAGAGAAATGGATGCGTCCACGGATGATAATAATTCCAGCAGTGTAACTACAAGAAATTATTTTGCAGTGTTTATAAACATTGTCGTCCTGGAGACTTTTTCTTTCACCACCCTTTTGTAGAATTGGCTGCAGAACAGTCACAGGACAAATGGACAAGGACGTGGTTTCCTAGTCACTGCTGTGATCTCATAGGAGCATTTTTACATATAAATGAACAGTTATATTTTCATTCTTTGTACCTGTTCAGTGCACAAATAAGTCACTAGAACATCTCTCCCATCTGTCCTCAGTTCACTGAACAACCTCCTAAGAATTTGATAATTGCGTTAAGATATTTTTTGCCCCAGTTCAGCCTCATTTTCTCCTGGGTCAAATCACCAAAAATGTTATTTAAAAATAATTAATATGTCAAATGTGCTGAGAAACAGGAAGACAGAGAGGAGGAAGTTTCACCTTAATAGAATTTTCATGGGTCACAAATATCAAATTTTGGACTAAAAAAATCTTTGTTCTCTTTTTTGATTGGTTGAACTGTTGCATTGATTAAAGTAAATTCAAAATCTCTTCATAAAACCTCCACATTAGCATAACTTTCATCGACATCACGCTTGAATTTATCGAAATGTGGTTTACATTCAAGCAAAAACATGCTCCTATGGTGTCTACACTGCAGAACTTTTTCAAAAAGACAAAGAAAAAGATTGTTTACATTTCGTTTGATTTCCGTGTGGATAAATGTCAAGTGGTGCGACATCTTAATGACAAATTAACTCCTCTCTGATGAATACCACTCGCACTGCAGCTAAAAAGTCTCCAAGAAATATATATAAAAACTTTAAATGAGTCCCAACATTCCAGTGCTGCTCACAGGAATTGATTCATTTCATGTGATGGCAGACGCAGGCAACAGCAACGCTGTGTTAGTGAAGCGGCATGGCCACAAACAGGTTGGAGTTCGCGTACTGCAGCTTTAAGGGAGCGCTGTCGCCAAACCACTGTTGATGTTGAGGCTTTCATTTGAGGCTAATTCTCTGTCAATATTCTTGCTGTGGCAACAAGCAAAAGCCACTTTAACCACCTCTTTTCATTATTCATTCTTTAATACCAGACTTCTGTTTTATGCTGTTAATATTGCTGATACAAACCTTCCACTGCTGGCAGTGGTAGCAGGAGGTCAGCTGCTCCTCTCTGGTGCTGTATAAACCTTATTTTAAACTGACCACCTACTTCCTGCCTTGCGTTCTGTTTCACTGCTCCTGTTTGTATTTGCTTAGCGTGTTATATCTGTCCATGAAAGTATCCTTGTGTTTGTCTTCGCATCCCAGCACAGATCATCTGTCTCCCGATGCCAGGAAGTGCACACTGTTTCTATTTTTCAGCTTTGTTAATCTGTCCTGTGTTATCTCCTCCATCCTCCTCCTGTTTGTGAGTGAGGATGGAGTCGAAGCGAGATAACACCAGTGACCGTGACCTTTTGGCATCGCGGCGAGAGTCTGCTGGGCAGTCTTGATAAGTAGAAGAGGAAGCAGCCAACTGCCAGGTTTCCACTGCAGGACCAAACACAGCTTACACATTATTTATGTCACACAATTTCCCTCATAAACAACGCTTTCCTTTTTTGGCGTCTTGTTGCCTACTGACTTGGTTGCCCCGGTGACTCAGCTGTAGCTCTACAGAAACAAGTAGTACTTTGGATCCTCTGCTGTAAACATTTTAAGCAAATCCTGATCCCAGTAAGTCGTGGTTGGCCTCTCTATGTAAAAGTAGCTTGCATTGAACCATTGCATATAGCTGTCACTACTGTAGCCGTGCTGCTGGAAGGCTTAAAATAAGACTATAGAATTTATAAATACGACTGTCGTATTATAATTTACTGGCAGTACTAGATTTAGAGTGTAAACATGTAGGGCTTATCATCCCAGGCCTGTAATTTAACAGGCGAACATCCTGGCAGTGCCCGTGACTTTTCTATCTGTCCATTCTCCCAAACTGTCTGGTGGCAACTCCTCACTGCTCGGCTGTTCACTGCAGTACACTACATTACTATAACTGCCGCTTTGCCATCATTACTGTCGTCATCTCCGTCTTGTACTGTCATTTTTGTGCAATCAGAGTCTGTGCTGTAGTATTTTTCTATACATATTTTAAACTTTATTTTAATTTCCTCTAGATGGTTGATCACTGCAATTAATTCTTAAGATTATTTTCTGTTTGTCAAAGCCAAAAAAAATCTTGATTGAAGAGGAATAATGATTACAGTGTAACGATGCAAACAATGTAATTTGATAAGTGAAGTTTAGGAAGTAGGGGGCCACCAGGGGGCGATTCTGCTGGTTGCTAGAAGAAGTCGTTGTAAATGGAAGTCTATGGGGAAATAAGTACCTTTACTCACATTATTAATAACATCAATTAATATTGTCTGGAGGAGTGAATAGTCTTGATTGCTAATATCAGTTGTCTTAATATGGACGTGTTGCCAGTTTTGAAAACGATGTACCCATTTAAATTAAAAGAGACGATAAAGCATGGCTTTATAAGAGTGGACACGAAGTGGAAACCAGATGTGATGTCAACCACAGGAATCTGAACTACTGTTTTGAAATTCATGATTTGGCCTGTGCCATGTTTTGCAGTTGGATGTTCAGAGGCGTCGCCTGCAACCTGGCTTCCATTCAAATGATACTGGTGTCTACTCATATGAGCTGTACTTCATCTTTCCTGTAAATGGGACCACAAATTACATCATGTGACCTGAAAGTAGCAATTCATACCATAAACTTAACATTGGAACCTTTGCTGATGTTGTAAATAAAGGGGCTAGGGTTATTTTCACACTGTCTTCCATTAAAACGGAATTCTTTTTTTTAAACCAGGACACTCGCCCCTAGTGGCTCTTCAGTATATTGCTACTTCCAGTTTGGCTTCAGTGAGTAAACTGGAAGACAACAGTGTGATTGACAGCTGGTATCGTCCAATAGAAACCTGGTTGATGTCTGTGAGCTTCAAAAACTGCATGGTGCTGATCAAAACACAAGGATTTAAAACGGGAAGATTGGCTCCATTTTTCCACATAGTATATTCTAACATAAACCTCTCAACACAAACTTCTTGCATCAGATTCAAACATCTCCGTCTCCACTCTACACGCCCCAGCATTGAACAGTGTTCCACTGAATCCACTACTTGCACTCAAACCTCTTCAATCAGCTCAAAGCTATGCTTAAGAGGGAGAAATAGGAATTACTGCGGTTTCAACACATTTCCTCCCTGTAATTAATTCACAGCCTCTTGATTGCCTCACATCTGCAAAGGTTTGTTTGTCAACCCATTTAAGTCATTTTCGTCAGCTCTGTCGAAACCTCTGTAGTTTGTCATTCTGATGTGCTGAGAGATTATCACTCCGAGTGTGGGATTTTGAGCACTTGTTAACTCACAGAATGTGTGAAGTTCTTTGCTGCACCAGTAAGTCTGATTTAAACCTGCAGTGAGCAACATCTGGTGGTTTCTGACGTTGTTAATGTGATTTTATTAAAACGGGCCTTGTCAAGCAATACTATCAGACCTGACTGAGGGAGTGTTTGTGTGTATCACTGGCATCATACTTCATCTTGTTTGCAGCCACCTCACTTGACGAGCACACTGTTACCGCTGTGTCCGTCTGTCTTGACTTAAAGCAACAGTGTCGCCGGGTGACACAAGATATAAACACTGCCATCTCAGACTTTTGTTTGTATTTAAAAGCTATGCACTATAGTTTTAAACCCAGTGTAAATGTGGACATATTTGCTTAACAATTCATAGAGATTGTGTGTATACTGTGTGGTCAATGTGCATTAAGATTTAAACTGTGGAACATCAGCCTAAATAACGTATTAATTACATCATCACAAGCAGAATTATTTTCTTTGACTGATATTGTACCAAATCAAAAGTTGGACCAACACACCCAAATAACGAGACTGGAAGTTGAGTGACAACTGCATGTAAATGTTCAGCTGGACCAAACTTAAGAATTGATTATTTTTTTAGTTAATGGATGTTAGGAAGAAGAATGACACTTAACATACTAACAACTAGCCACATGTGAAACTGGAAACTGCCTAATACTAATGGCACTTTTCTACATTACAGTTCTAGCAGGAATCAGCTTACACACACAAACTAGTGACGAGCAAAGCAGTCATTTTGTGTACTGAATCATTAGAATCAGATTTAATTAAAAAGATTAGTTTAGTACTTCCTGGAGCACAGACTCTGACACAGTCACTAAACTGAAATACGGTGGAACGGGTTGTGATTCGGCTCACGATGGCCGGCTTTCAGTAGTGTTGTCGCTAAATACTCCAGACCCCAGACTCCAGATCCCTCTGTTAAATATTGTGAGTTTTGATATTTCCTTGTTAAATGTTGGAAATTAACAGATTTTTAAGATCTTTAACTGATCTGCAGCATTGTTGTCCCGTCTTGTGTCGGACATCGTACTCATGACTCTTCCAGTGATGGGTTTCGAGTGAAAGCTGACTGTACAACTGTAGCCAGACTGAACTGTGGTGAAGTGTACGTACAGAGAGGATGTAGAGAGAGGTGTGTCTCTGTTGCAGCACTGGTGACTCTCTCCTGTGGCAAGTGGCTAAAGTTTGTCCAAAAAGTCCCTGGATGTGTTGCCAGGTGCTTTTTTAGAATGTCACAAAATGGTTCCAGTAATAGATACCGTTTGCCCCAGCTCGTTTTAAACGACTAACAGCCATTAGGGGGAAACTCCCACAACATCACTCACTCACTCATTCACTCACTCACATCTAGACTTAAATCCTCAGCATGAATTTGTACAGGCTTCATTTTCTAAAGATTAAACAGTCACAATCCAAACTCCCCCCCCCCCACAAGCTCTCCAGTTTATTTACAGATTTCTGTGTTTTACATGCCGTTCACTTCCTTTTTAATGGTTGAATTTTGTAACCCTTCTTGGGTTGGGCACAGATTGCAGCAGCCAGAGGGATTCCCTGGTGGCTTTGGATTTAAAGAAGGAAAAAAAAAATAAAACCCTCAGAGGCTCACTGCACTGTGAGCTCTGATGTGGGCCAATGGCAACCACAAGGATCTGACAGCTTTCTGACATGTGATTGGCTGCTGAACCTGTGGCTTCCTGTCTGAGGTCCCACTGCCCCGCCAAGTAGGAAATGAGAAGGAGGAGATGACTGCGTCACAGGAGTCTGGTATTAGTGTCTAATGCTTGTTGAATTTTGAGGGAGGTGAATTTAAAAAACCACCATGCTCAACTCATTTCCTGGTGTTATTTAAGTTTCTTTTGGATGTTGCAAAGCAAAAAAAAAAAAAGAGGCGGCAGCACAGAAGAGACATTCAGTCCTGATACTTGATTGTTACAATACTTCTAACCCTCATCATAAACATTATTTTACCTGCAGCATTCTGCTGTGTCATTTTATCCTAATAATCTGAAGCTGATGCAACAAAAAAGATGATAAACACCTGTTCAGTGCCATAATCTCACGATTACATCAAAAGCTGCTCTTCATTTAAAACAGATGGACTAAAGAAGGAATTGATAAAGCATTTTAATATTGAAATGGGAAGAGGTCGACACTTGAAATGTCACTTTTGAAATGCTATTTTTTGTCAGAGTCATATCATATCACAACTGCCGTGTGATTTTGCTCTCAGCTATTTTAATAGTTCGCGACCCTTCCAGCAACCTTGGTGGTCTCTCGGGAAATCACGGGAACACTGCGGCACTCATCTTTGACCAATCTTAGCTGAACTATTTCCCTTGATACCCAGTTTCAAAGTGAACTCCACATCGAAGCTTTTGCTCATTTCCCTCTGTCCGTTTAGTCTGCGTTTATCCGGAAGTCCTTAATCCACATCAAACTAAATCACATTACCCTCATGGGGGGGCCATTGTAGTTGGTTTTGCTTTGATGTGGTGAGGACGCCAGCAGCACCAGCAGCAAAACACAACACCTCAGTGTGTCATGTTTCACACCGTTCTTGGCTGATAAGTAGCTGAATATCTTGTGTATATATACTGTGTGTGTGTATGTATGTATGTATATATATATATATATATATATATCTATATCTATATCTATATCTATATATATATATATATATATATATATATATATATATATATATATGATTTTGACTCTGCATTCATGTCAATTACAACATTTAAGAGAACTCCAAATTTATCTGGACAGATTGGATATCAACTTTGGTTAGAAAGTTGACAGTCTTTCATTCATTTACTTTCGTGGGTCACAGGCAGAGCTTAGAGTCCATCCCGGAACCCTGAAACCTGGAAAAGTCTTGATTGTTGCTATAGAATCTTTAATTGGCTATTAAAGAGTGGTTGTCCCGGAAAGCCAACCATGTTCCAAAAGGAGAACAAGAACAACTTACCAAGAAACTAGTCTGTGGTCATTGGAAAAATAACCTAAATTTGAATAACTTTCAAAGAAAATAAGTCAAATTGCTTTGAAATGAACCCTGCATTTGGTTCTCTGCCACTTTAGTTATGTTGTTTGGAAAAGGCACAAATGAGCCTTAAACACCTGCAGTGAACATAAACAGCTGAGGTTTGGGTACTTGGAGATTGTATTTCTAATTTTGCATTAAAGTGTACTGGCCCATATGTCGGACAATCTTGCAGGTTTTGGCACTTTTGTATAAGATGGGGCAGACTTTATTTTACTATAACGTCTTGGTGATATTAGAATCTAAGTAGACACCCAGACATAGTCAAAGCATGATTTTGGTTATTGGCTCCTTCTTCTTTGTCCTATTCACACCTGGGCTTTGTCCTCCTTCCTCCGGTGTTTGTGAGAACCTCGCAGGCTTCTGTCACCTGTTCACCTGTTCTAAACTGTAACGGCCCCCGATGATGCAGGAAGCGCCATCTCTGACACTGCATGTTAGTATTATTGACGTTAGGCTTCGCAGACAATGGCAATGAGCTTATCGTCTTTGAACAAGAAGGCTGTGTTCCTTTCCAAATGTTAAGCTGATTAAAGAAGACCAAAAGCAACAACGCCACGCTTTTATTTTACAAACAGACTGATTATCTTGTTTCAGCGTTGTGATCAGGATTGCTGCCAAATATCCTCCAAACGGTATCAGAAAGCTCTGCTCTTTGCCTCGGCCGCGACTCTTCCTGCCAGACATGCCTTTTGAGTTAAAGCTACTTCAAGGAGGCGCTCTCTGTCCTTTCAGCTCCCATTTATGTGGGCGCAGGTCTGTGTAAATTCCTGCTAAAAGGACACATCAGAGACGGAGCGAGAAAAGGAGGGTGAGAGGTGGAAGTACTGGAGACGAGTGCCGTGGATAAGAAGGGAGATCCTTCTGGTTTGCTGATAGTGGTGGTGCCAACAGCAGCACCAAACACTGACTAGAGGTCGACCTGGCTCTTTATCTGTCTTTCTTCGAGACAGACTCTGTTAGTGATCTGTGTGCCTCTTACTCTTTCTCGCCAACCTCCTGTCTCCCTGCGTCTGCGTTTTTTTTTTGTTTTTTTTAATCATCCTCCTCATCCTTTAGCTGTAATCGAGGCTGATAGTGCTGGACACAGCATAGAGGAGCTCTGAGTCAGTCAATCCTCCGCTGCTGAGGATCACATTGATTTCCAGCCAAGGCTGCACGTGCCTGAGCAGATACTTCTGTCTTCAATGTCTCAGTATTACAATGAGTCAGTATTACTTACTCTTCCCTGATCAAGGACCTGCTGTAACCCATTTTTAAACAATAATTGTGTTAAGTTTTGAGGAAATGATAATGACTTAGCCATTAAATTGAATGAAATTAAGTTTACATGATGAACAGTCATTAATCTTTTGATGCTGGAAGGGGAGAAATAACATATATGGTAAATAAATGGTTAATATGTCCCACTTCCCTCCCACCCTCCCTTCAGGAAAGTGGAGTATGAATGCAAAGTTATAATAATAACTGTAATTATATACACTTTTGCGATGCAATCAAGAATATTACGTAAGATTATATTATCCAGTCATTTGAAACGAGCATGCGCACATGTGGGAAACTGCAGGTGCACTGAAGATACTTTCATCTCACAAAGCTGCAGCATAACATCAGGCAAAAACTATGTGTACTGCAGGATGGCGTGCACAGACGTTCTTGTTTATGAATGTTCTTGAGCATGTGTGTGCAGTTAAGACAAAGCTCCACAGAACAGAACACACTCACAGTTGTTGTCTCAGTCAATAATGAAAAGAGCCAGAATCAGACGCGTATGTAAACACACCTGCGCTGCAAGGATCTGCTCTATTTCTATAACAGCTCTACAGCAACGTCTTCAGATTAGCGTGCACTGAGCTCGGCCCTTCATTTAATTTACACGTGCAATGCACTTGTGAAGTGTGCAAAAAGTGAAAAGCTGAGTGAAATCTAGCATTTGTCAACCGTGTAACCTCACCCACCTAATCACTGCGTTGTGTGTGTGTGTGTGATTATGTGCTGACTGTCAGAGGCCAAACCAGGCCCCCGTACCGGCCGCACGTGTCTCAGCGCTGGTATTCCACGTATTCCATTTGGATTTATTTGAACAATGTGTAGGAACAGAATAGCTTGCAGATTATGAATAGAATTGCAGCAATTCCACGACTCCCCAAAGAATGAGAGAGGGAGGAGAGGAAAAAAAAACCCTGAAAGCCAGCATGATGATTTGGGGTTATGAAAACATGTCTGACACATGGGGCAGTCAAACAGAATCAGTGACTTGGAGGAATTAGGGAGTTGGGATTGTGGCGTGGAACCTGGGAGCGCTGAATAGTACGAAAGTATGCCAGTCGCAGCTGGTCCTCTTTAGAAATTAGGACACATGCCAGAAGCTTATACTGTACTTTGCAGTGTAGTCTTTTTCCCTCATGTAATTCACTCTCTTCTTTCCCCCCCCCTCTCTTATTCTCTGCTAGACACAATAATAATGCAAATGTGTCCAGTGAGACCGAAAAAGAAGGAAGAATCTGAGTTTTCATACACGGTAGAGAAAAGATGAAAAGAGCTTAAGGAGTAAAACTGTCTCAAAAACGTTGTTCCCTTGACATCTGTAACCTGCATTAATGCAATAATGTCTATTTTTGTCGTCCTTTTTAACCGTTTTCACACAGTACAGTACCCTTAATGCAACACACTGGCACAGGAGCCTACATTTCCATCAACCTTGTACTGTTGAGTCAGTAGAGTCAGACCCCACCCCCACAGTCTGGTTATATTCTTCAGTGGCACTGGAATTTACAAATGTGGTAGAGCAATAATGGAGCAGGAAGGTGTAGATATCTTCAATGAGGCCGCACAGGCACATTTGTTTCTGTCTGCTTAATCAGTTAGAAAGAATTCAGCCCCGATTGGGAGCCCAAAAGTTGCATTTTCAAATCTCACAAACATCAATTTTATAAAGATTTATAAAACAGCAGGGAGACGCAAATGCTTGTTTGTGAGAAGACAATATTTTTTTTTTATTTTCAACATGTGGTGGAACATGAACATTATTCATGTAGTTGTTTGTCACAGTGTGCACAGAAATGTATTCAACATTAAACATCTCATCTTTTTCCAGGAATTCATCTGATTCATGGAGATACAACAGAACTGACATCTCACCAGTCTGTCATGACTGGATTAATTGGATGCCAGGCCGGAAGTCCTCACACATGGTCTTGGTGAAGCTCATCCTGATGACTAAGGTATTAGTTAGTTATTCTTACTTGCTCTTGCATGACATTGTCTTCTTTTCTTGACATATGTCCTGAATGTGTTTGGGCTCTGCCTTGTTTCTGTCGCTCAGTTTCTTGTTTTTTTTTTAAATGTACAATAAGTGTATGCGTTCATATATTATATAAGCCTGAGCAGTATTTTTGGACATTTGAGGTCAAATGGTAAAATGTGAAGACCAGATATGGGGGAGGCTTGAAGTCCCCTGACTGTAGGGGGAAGTAGAAATCGTTATGAAGATCAGTCATGTAGACAGACACCACACACAAACAGACCCGTGACCCATTTTCATTCAGGAAAACACACGCTATGTCGCTATGATCGATGTCGGCTGTTGTAGCTAGGATTTGTAAAACAAATTGTAAACAATTGAAATGGATAAATGATCATATTAAATAGATAAAATAGCTATATTTGCAGCAGATATTTATCTCGCTTTCTCACCGCTTAAAACTGTAGCGCGTGACTTTTAAAAGAAAAACAAAGAAAAGAAAGACAGCTTTTCAGATGAAGGATGCAGCAGCATGGGAATTAAAGTTGTAGTGCGAACATTTAAAAATAAACAATGTCTGTTACATTCAAACCATTGTCAAATGAGTTCATACAATATGAATTAAGCCAATCAGTTCCACGTGACTCTGTTTCTCTCTGTTTCTCCGCATGACGATGTTAAGATCTTGTGTCACCTTGTCACATTCCTGAGCCGACAGAGGCAACGGCAACATTGTGCTAGTCAAACGCTCCCTCAGTCTGCTCTGATAGTTTTGCTTGACAGAACCCGGTAAAGGACGCAGCACACAAAAAATAATGTTACATTGTTTCTGTTTACAAAGACCAAACTCAGGCATCATCATCATAATAATAATAATAATAATAATATAATAATAGAAATCTAGAAAAGTTAAGACACTGCAGCTTTAAAAACTACCACTGGGACCGATGTGGACACTGTGGATGAAACGCAGCCACAGAGGTACAGCTGCAGACAATGTGGAAGTGATTTGCCACAGCACTTCTAAAGGCCGTCCAGCAGGCAGTCTCATTAGAGTAGCGTGCCTTTTGAGCTGGACAGGGACAAGACAGAGCGAATCCCGTTTTGATTCATCTCGATCTCAGGCGAGGTTGTTTTTGGCAATGACCTGAAGTAAACAAGTTTGTAATCAGTGTTAAGCACACTCGATGGCTTCTCTCCATTAAATAAGTGCTGTCTCTTTGCTTTTTTGGTCACCGTCCACTTGAGATTATGAATATATTTATTCACACGGTGTCTTTAAAAATATCTTAAATACCTTTATTTGGTTGCAAGTGAACAATATCATAATTCTCTTTTCTCTTGTTGTACATTTTTATCGCCATGATTAGCAGTTGTCTTATTCTCTCCTTTCCTTTAGTAGTTTTTCAACTTCACACCCAAGTCATTCAAACTAAATATTTATCAAACAGTCATTTATTTAAATTTTAATGTCTGATTTTCCTTTTTTAAAATTGTGAACCATGTTTAAAGCCACGGTCTTGAGCTGTTAATTTAATGTATTTTTTAATAGTGAGAGATCAGTTGTATATATGACAGAGACACCTTTTCAATGTCGAGTGACATAAAAGCCTCTATCCACAAACGTAATCATGAAAACACTGTGTGTGGGCATCAAAAGCAGCAAACCTGCCGCAGCTCACCATCCTTCATTTGACTTGTAGTGAAAACACACTTCATGAGTGGGTCTGAGATGTGTGCTTGTGTACACACGTGCGTGTGTGCGTGCGTGTGACAAAGCAACCGTAGGAATATAATTACTGCAGAAGATTCAGCACCTTTGGTGTCAGCATTCCCATGGTTCTGGAACACACGACCCCTTCATTTAGTGTGTGAGACAGAAATGTGTGTGCACACAAAGCACAAGGCTTGCTTGTGTTTGCGTGCGTGTTTGTGTTTGTGTGGACCATCTGTGACATCTTTAAAGCTCTTTAAGAAAAACGCCTCGTAGGAAAAACCAACTTGTACTGTATAGTGACGCGTGTGTGTGTGTGTGTGTGTGTGTGTGTGTGTGTGTGTGTGTGTATACATATGAGTGACTAAAAGAGATAGATACAGACAGACAAAGACCTCATTACGTTTAGGAGGTGTCCTGTCTAGACAGTTTGATGACAGGACACAGAACCTCTGTTTAATGTTTCCTCCCCCTCCCTTTGCTTCCAGTTCACTCCACTTATACACACACACACACACACACACACACATCACCTGCTCTGTGTCCAGGGACACACAAACACTTGTTCAATGTCAAGCAAAATCTTAAGGACGTGTAAACGTATTTAAAGGTGTGCTTTCAAGTCTGTTGATCAAAAGAAGAAGTTAGTGGGCAAAAATTAAAGTCTGGTGAGGAAGCCAGTCTCTTCTCTGCATCTCTTTCTTTCTTTGTCTTTGTGTGTGTGTGTGTGTGTTTGTGTGTGTTTGGTGGTGGTATGTGTAGCTTTGATGCTGGTCCTCACTCGTCACATACAGACATGATAGGCCTCTGGCAGCAGTGCAGAGACACAGGGAGATACGGACACCTTTGGGCCTTATCACCAGGACCATCACAGTTATCAGGGAACATGAAGACATAACACACACACACGCAAGGGTGAAAAGAATCATGGGAAGGAGAAAGGGCAGCAAGGATTTTGAAGAATTCCATTATCTGCTCACATCCGAGTATCTGGGACGTGTCTGTGAAGGACTTTTTTAAAGCTGTCCACTGCTAGTACTATAATAATAACTTAATTTATACAGAACAGAGCTACAGTGTACTTTCAAATAAAACATTCAATATAAATTCAATGCAGACTTTACCTTCCTGAGATATTATATCACAATTTATTTTAGAAAGAATCAACATTTATTGGTGGCTTTCTCAAACATAAATTTATCTAATACAATAAATATTATCTGCAATTAATATTGTGCAGGGAGAACACAACTCTGGGCAGAAGCTGTGTTTTACCACCATATTTATTCAATAGTTATTAACTTATATATGTTTTTATTGACTCCGTTATAGTCACACGTTTTTGCATGAAATGTCTTTTTCATTTACAAGCACAGTGATGCAGATTAAGTCCCACCATGATGAAGTTATACTGTAGACTTTAACTTTTGTCGTTTCAGGGGTAATTAAATGATTTTCGTCAGTGCTTTTATTGAGATCAGATCTCACACAGACTCTGCCACAGCTTGCTGTTTCCAATTCCATCGTCAGGGGTCGTGCCTCAACTGTACATTTATTCTGCTCCAGCGCATTAGACACACGTCAGGTCTGGATGTGTAAAGATGTAAAACCCCGTCTCATTTACAGCAGATCTGTCAGTTTTATGTGAGTTTTGGAGTCGGTTAAATGTTTATGAGGTAGTAAAGGCAGGCGATGAAGTGCGCAACAATCCAAATCGGATTAAACATTTGTGACCTCAGTTCGTTAAGTTAAAACACGTATAACACACTTGCATAAACAAACTATATTGTGTCATATCACACAAACCGTCAGACTTCATGCAAGGATTAAAACTGACGTATTTATAAGAGTAGAGTGGAAATGTGATGTTGAAGTTGCCTGTGATGCCAAAAGAGCTCCACCTCTGGTTAAATACGCGCGGAGTGGGCGGTTTCTGTGCGCGCACCCACTCTCTCACACACACACAAACGCGCACTTACGCATATGGACTGCAACCTGCTGATTCCTGTTAGACAGTCAGTCACAGCCTGTGAGCAGAGGAGCTTAATTGAGAGCGGTGAGACTGTCAGGAGCGCAAATCTGGAGACGAACTGTGGTTTGAAAAGCAGGTAGATTATGATTTTGTGTGAAATGGCTCATTTCACAAGAGTTGCTGTTGTTTTACAGGTGAACTTCATGTCAAACCGTGTCTTTTGACCGACTTTTCCCCCTTGAGCAGTTTCACATGGTGCACTTTATCCTGAAGTTCCACAACGCGCCATGCACGGGATTGAGAAATGAAAGCAGCACCAACAACCTTATTCTGCGCATTTTGCTTTAGAAAGTATTTCAAATGGCTTGATGCACAAATCTCTTTTGGTTTTTGATCTGCGGCTGCGACAGACAACAGCGCGCTCGGACAGACTTTGTTTCCCATTACGCTCACTCGGACAGAGGCAAGACACACTTGGGACTCCGGAGAGTTTAACACCATGACCAGCTGCTGGCTCGCCTTGGTCGGATTGTGCTTGAGCGCGTATTACTGCATGTTCCCGGTGGCGGGGAGTAATTATTCAGTTGATGGAAACAACGAAGTGCACCCGGGTTTCATCCACCGGCGACTGCGGACGCACGAGAAGAGGGAGATGCAGAAGGAGATCCTGTCCATCCTCGGACTGCCGCACAGACCGAGACCGCATCTGTCGCAGGGAAAGTACAACTCCGCTCCACTCTTCATGCTGGACTTATACAACACCATATCCAGCGACGAGAAAAGTCAAGTGGAGGGCTTGTTGGACCGATACCAGTCCACGCGCACCACGCAGAGTCCTCCTCTCACCACGTATCAAGAAACTGCCTTTCTGAATGATGCGGATATGGTGATGAGCTTCGTGAATTTAGGTAAGTCATGCGATTGTGGATGTGTTTTTGTGCGTAAAGGTGGTTTTTATAAGATGTTCTCCAGCTTCAGGGTGAGTGGTTTGAGTGGGAAAGTCTCAGCAGACTGGGTTGAGTTGAGATCTGAACAGGTGTTCAGACTCTCAGAAGATTATTATATAAAAAACGTCAGTTTTAGTAGAGTATTATTTCTAAAAACGCACGAACTTGTCTTTAAAAGGAAATAGTTTTTCTTGCGCCGCACCTGGAGCTCATTGTTGACGCGCAGCAGATGCAATATTACGCACGTGTTGGTTTCTCCCTCATCTTCTCCGTGGGTAAGAAAAAACCCCACGGGGTTTATATTGTTTCGGAGTTATTTATTGTTACGGTAATGACCCACCTCGGCTCATTTATAGGAGCGAAATTCCGTGGTCATTTTTTGCGCTGCACTGTTCTCCATGATTTATGTCTGTGCGGAGAAAACAGACCTTATATCCTCAACAAACCATCAACCACCACCGCTGGTATTTGTATATAAAACGTCTATTCCTGCCGCTGACCTCCAGCGCGTCAAGTTGTGGTGTCTGTGCGTAAAAATTGCGTCGCATTGTTTGTGTTACCCGAGGAGATTTGTCTTTAATTAGCCCCAGTGACGATGAAGAGCGACACTTTAACGAGTATGGAACATAAAAACCAAGAGCCCTTCCTTCCATTAGCAGCACCACTGTTTACTGGGAGACTCTAAACAGAGCGACTGAAGATAAACACAGTCAGATGCTGCTGGACGAGGAGGCTTAAACCCAGATATATTGTCATTCTTTAGGAACTGAAGGGCTTTGGTGTCATGATGTGTTCACGAGAACAGTGTACCATAATATCCGAAGAACGATGTTTGATGTTTCTTCTGACTTTCAGCTGCTCCTCACCTTTAATAAACCATTTAATAGTCGCTCATTCCCACACTTGATGAAGAGCATTCAGAGAGTGACCAAGTTCATAAGTCTCTCTCTCTCTCTCTCTCTCTCTCTCTCTCTGTGTCTCTCTGTCTCTCTCTCTCTCTCATTACTCCTCTGAGTATTGGTGTTGCAACATGTAGTGATGAAAACCAGAAATCCAGACAGAAGGTGGTGGTTGTTGTGGTCTCAGATATCGAGCACCCTCTCATAGCTTCTCCTGTGGGAGTGTGATGGTGATGATGATGATGGCTCAGTGTTTGTGTGTCTGTGGTTTTGCTATTTCTGTCCTGTGTCAGTTTGGTTTTGTACGCCTGTGATGTTGTACATCTGGCTCTCCACTTTGATTAATCACGTCCTGTGCATCTTTTGACGATTCCCTCAGATTACTTGTGTTGGGGGGGGAGATTAGGTTGCCATCTCTTCCAGCTGTACACAGAGTCCTAACCGCCTCCCCGCAGGAGGGACAGCTTCCTCCCTGAATGTGATTGTAATTAATGTTGGACAGGCCAAGGCTTTCCATCTGCTTTACAGATAAGGCCGTGTGCGACTACCGTGTGTCATCACCGTCCAATTAGTTTTTAATGTGTCTCTTGCTCAATTGGTGCAGTTTGTGCACAGGAAAGTTTCGGATGCTGTTGCAGAAAGGTTCCTGAACCACTTCTGTCTGGGTGGTCCCGCTTGTTTAAAGAAACAGGCCGAAAAATCTGGATTTCATGTGTGGCCGAAGTGAAACTACAAATCAGAATCAAGATAAATGAAATGAAGACAAGCAGGGAGGCCAAACATTGTGTCTGAAACATTTAGTGAAATATTGGGCAGGATTAGAGAGCACACTTGTAGGGCAGGAATCGGTTCAAGTCAAACAGCGGACGGCTGTTTTTTTTTTACGCAGATGATCTGATTTAAAACTGGATTCAATCGTTTACATTATCAGATCCTCCTTGCGTGTAAAAAAAATCTCAAACATAAATGGACCCATAGCAAATAAAACATTGACAGAGTTTTAAGCATGGGTCTGAACTGATGTCTTTCACAGCCAGCTGCAGCAGTAGCACAGATAGAGAGCTCATTTTCTCAGGGAATTCTCTCAGGACGTTGGTAGATTTAAGAGCCCCTGCGTTACATCCAGTCTCAAGTGTGCTCTCCTCGACCCGTGTGCCTCCTCCCTGCCCCTCTGCATGATTCATGATCTCTTGTTCAGTCATCTCTTTGCTTTCATCACTTGTTCAGGATCATCCGCTGGAAAAAAAAACCCAACTTAGAACAGAAGCATACTTTCCAGCTCCTTTTTCATCTTCATTCCTAGAATAGCGTGTTCATCCCTTCCGTGCGGACGTCCTGCTGCCCTTTTCCACTGAGGTCTGGTGAAGTGACACTGTGTGCTCTATGACTCATGTTGTATGACTGCAGCTCCAAACATGTCCTTATGCACAGTGGTGCACTCAGGTAATGGCAACAGTCGCTGTTACTGCATGGAGTTTAGAGTTTTGTTTCCACTTGTATGCAAATTTCTACAGATTTTTGTTTTCAGACAGATGGACATCGACGTGAAATCAGGAGACCTGGCTACATCCATACTGCTCAGCTTTTGTTTAAGAATGAATAATTTCTGCTCCGGATACACCTGCTGTCCATAAGTGTTTCAGAGGCCAAAAAACAGAGACTAATTAACTACTTTCTCTTCCTGCAAGGTTCTTATCAGCTAGGACTCGAATGTCAGCTGTGAAGTAACTTGCTTTGAGTTTCTCTTTTACCTCGTTGTCTGCCTTATTGCAGATGTTCTAGTTTTTGTGTCACCTCCCCCAGTTCTTTCTGAACATACAGCAAATGCGTAATCCGTTCTATAAAAACCGATAATGAACAATATCAACACATATTCCAGAAGTGGGGCAGTACTTCTGCAGCAAGTATTTAGCTATGCCCCCCGCTGCCAGCATAGTTATGAGGAGGTAGGAGTCATTTTTGGATCGTCCTTTAGAGATATGTCCAAGGTCAAAGGGATGTGAAGGTCATCCTGATATGAACGTCCACATCATTTGGTAGATCTTTCTGAAACTAATTAAAAAGGAGAGAATCTGTAGGAAATCCCTAAAAGCCTGTGTACTGTTTTTAGATGTGTTATTCTTCAATATTTGAAGAGGACTTCAGTGAAGACGTCACTGGTGACTTATTCTGGTGACTTATTCTTTTCTTGTCTGAAGTGACAAACCCTCTATAAATCGCTCACAAAGTAATGCATTGTGTAGTAAGTGGGAAGACCCTGACCAACAGGTGGATCCCAGTGGAAAACCAACACCAGTGGTCAGTGCTCACTAAGTTAACAAGGAGTGACATATTGCTGTACAAATACCCAGATATTGACACAAGACATGTTTCTATTCTTATCAGGTTTGTTTTTTCACGGTGTAGAGCTGTGAGCTTGAGGTTGCACCGAGGCAAGAATGCACAGAAATTGCTTCGGTTTCATGGGTCACAGCACAGGATTTCCAAATGTTGTTCCTGTGTCATCTGTGTTTAACTGTGATGAGTTTGCTTCACCGTCGCTCTGTCACACCAGCCAGGCAGACAGACAGGCAGGCAGACAGACAGGTGAGAGGGCCACTCTAGGGTTTGGCTTGGCCCGGCGTTTGTTTGCTCCTCTGTACTTTTCTGTTTGTCTGCTGGGTTTTTACCAGAGTGTGGGTCCCATTATAATTTTAGGAAAATCCATTCATGGTTGTCATTTTTACTTTTCCTACCTTTTTAAAACCCCTTTGACAAATAACAGGTGAGTTTGACCCCTATCACCTGTCTTATACTCAAAGACTCAAAGGTTATTGCTACAGTCAGGTTTGGTGCAGCTCCTATCCTCGACGTATATACAGTTTTACATTTTAAGTTACAAATAACTGACTAGGATTTACCTGAAAGGAAGGCAAACGGACTCTTAAATCCTCCTTTAACCAAAGCAGTCAGTGGTTGGTCCAATTTAGGATAAAGAAATATTTAAAACATTTAAAGCCGAGACATTTAACTTCACCTTGTCATTATGATGTTCAAGCCAATCTTCTGTGTTTATACTAGTCTATTATAAGCCTTAAATTTTCATTGTTATCCTTATCCAAGTAGCCAAGAGAACGTAATGGAAAACATGAAGAAGCAGAATCACGATATTGTTATTAATTCCCAAGTGGAAATTGGATGCATTACATTTGCTCCGTAAGAAACTAAATAACACGCAGCAATAGAAAATGTAGGTATAACATTATCAACAGACATTGTAATTAAACAGTTAAAATACAACAGGAAATGTAAACATGACCAGCAATATTTACATGGCAAGAAATGCAACCCTTTAAATTCTATGACATATAGAATATAATGCGAATAATACATATTATAAACAGTTAAAGTGAATCAAAATACACAAAAAATCATCACAGAGGACAAGAGCTTTCACATATGATTTGCCTATTTACACTTGCAACATTTGATATTAGATGTGTACATTAGTCATTTTAAATCTGTCCTCCCAGTGTCTTGAAAGTGGAATCACGCATGCTTTTGTGGACACTTCCGTCATCATGAATATCCTTCTTTTCTTCCTCTCCTCTCTTCTTTCTTGCCTTTGGTTATCACATAGTTACAGCTAAGCTGTCACAAGCCTTTTACCTCAGCAGCAAAACTTACTCCGACCGACCTCCCACACTTTAAAGGGAAAACAAGCCAGAAAGCTTTAAGAAGTGGGTTTTCAGGAGATTAGGGTCCTGACAGCCATGGGCCTACTCTGAATTCAAGTGGCCTTTTAAATGCATTTCTCCTTGTTCCTTGTCTCATTACGCCTGGTTGCATTTCTCAGCGCATAAGCCTAGATAAGCCACATTCTTTGCAGTGAAACATGTCCTAAACATGATTTAAATGATTAGTTGTAATCAAAGAGTCAATTGTTTGTTACAGAAGAGAGTTTGTGCATCAAATTTGGGTTGAAACATTTCCTGTAAAGCCTCAGAGACCAGAACGTTGGACCACACATCACTGAATGCACCATAAACAGCATTAGCCAGACCTTAAGTGAGGAATTCATAATACAGATTTTTTTTTTCTCCGACAGAAACTTGGAAACGTGTAATGGTGAGAAAAATAACATCAACAAACTACAAACGTCTGTTTTCATCTGTTTACACAATC
Organism: Solea solea; assembly: GCF_958295425.1. Classification (NCBI taxonomy): domain Eukaryota; kingdom Metazoa; phylum Chordata; class Actinopteri; order Pleuronectiformes; family Soleidae; genus Solea; species Solea solea. The sequence continues at coordinate 41,462,270 of NC_081134.1, read as the reverse complement.
AAATATTTCACCACTGCTACAAGTTCACTCGAACTTGCCGTGGTGTTCAAGAATGGCCCAAGATATACAAATATTACTGCTTATTGAGTTACAGTGTTTTAAAGTGCTTCCTTTTTCTCATGTTTGGATTGTATTGGTTGTCAGGCTTCCTGGCAAAACATACAAGTGCCTCAAGAAACAAACAGTGTTGATGGGGAAAACATATCTGGTTAACCAGATTATGTTTTTTCCAGTCCGGCTTTAAGTCTCTCATAAAAGACGTGGCGTTACAGGACGACTCTATTGTTCTTTTTGCAACAGACCTTACAATATGCATGAATGTATGTGCATTTGTAACACTGACACGCGTTACTGAAGAGGTTGGAGGGTAATGTTCTCTGTTTGAATGGGTTTTCATTGAGTTAATTGGAACGTAGGTGTGAGTGGGAATAGTTGTTCGTCTCTATTGCCGTTTTTCCACTATATGGTCCAAGCTCGCCTAGCATCGGCACGGCACGATTCCACACGGTTTGGTTGGTGGGTGGAGTCATCACTGCACGGCTGCATGAAACTGCTGTGACTTTGTTTTACATGCGACACACACAAACTAGTGACTAGTGACTAGTGACTTGTAAAGCAGTTGTTTTCAGTGTGAATTGATTGTTCAGTACTTCCTGCATGACCCATGCACTGCTCGCATAAGCCGGCTTTCAGCAGTGCTGTCGCTAAATACACCAGACTTCTCTGTTAAATATTGAGTTTTTAGACATTTCCGTGCTAAGTGTTGGAGATGAACGCACGTTTTCAGGATGTTTTAGTCTTTTTAATTGATCTACAGTTCGGCATTGTTTGGTTTAATTCTTGTGGCTGACTTTTGCTCATGCCTCTTCCAGTGATGCACTCTGACCGATCAGCGGCCAACAGTCTGGCGACGTCACACATAGTATCAGCTCAGCTCGCTTGGAACCTCGCCTGAGCAGGTACTAAAAAAAGTACCAGGTACTATCGCTAATGGAGAAGCAAAATAACCGTTCTGAGGCGAGTCACACTAGTGGAAAAGTGCCATTTATGTGTTTGTGACTTGTGATGGACTAGTGTCCTGTCCAGGGTGTGTTGCCCAATGTCACCTGGGATTAACTTCAGCCCTCGTGGGGACCCTCATGTGGACGATAAAGCTGTAGAAAATGGATGGACAGACAAGATTTCTTCAGGCAGCGCAGTCAACAACAGTTGGAGCAACAGTGAGAGGCTCTGTTGTCTCTGAAAGCTTGAAGTCACAGGGGGGGTTGACTTAGCGAAGGGTCAATTGACCACCAAACCTTTTTCTGTGAATAGAAATGAAGGTACACATACGCACTAAGTCCACCCTTATATAATATAAGTCACATCCACAATGCCGTTCCTCCACCCATCGACACGTCCACCCTGATCCTATCTCTCCCTCTCACGCCATAGCTGTCTGATTTGACACGATGGCAGCAGAGATTGGGGCTAAACACAGAGATAACATTTCATGATGTGTCTTCATTTCTTCTCCATCAGCTGGGAATGATAGTGGCTTTGGATGGATGAGTGTGGTGATAACGCGATAGGGGGGAGGTGACGGACAGTGGACGATAACACTGATGGAACATCTGATTAGGCTGATTAGGAGGACCCACTACTCCCACTTATCACCTCTAGGTACAGACATGGGGGGGATTTGCTCTGTTTGCTCTGCTACGCCTCGACGACGATGGGGCAGAGTTCACTGTCCTCTCTCACATTTGTTGTTTTCTCGTCTCTGTTTTGCCATGTGCTCTATTTTTTTTTTCTTGCTTTCCTCGATTTGAAACACGACCATGAAAAAGACCTCAGGACATAGTGTGTGTATATGTATGTATGTATGTGTATATATATATATATATATATATATATATATATATATATATAAACACACACACACACACACACACACACAGTATGAGGTGTATTTTAAATTGTCAATACACTATTTTAACATGCAGTAAATTGTAAATAGCTGCCAGATATTGAAAGGAAAAATGAGCAAAAGCACTTACTCACAGGACATTTTCTGGTCCTTTTTATGGTTAAAATAAGCAAAAAAGTCCAGACGGATATTTTAAAGGGTTAAAATGATGTGTGTATATATAGATGAAAAAAAGTTAATAAGCTGCAAAAATCACCATATTTTTAAGATTGCAATAACATAATATTGTGGCAACTTTATTTTGATAACATGAATCCTCTGGCAGATCATATGTAGGTTCATATGTAAGTCGACGTGAATCAATAAATCATATCTTTTGTTTTTAGAAGGTTTAAGAATGATGTATTCCTTACACAGTGGATTCTACATTATAAAGTATTTTATGATGACAGCCCTGTTGATTTGACGTCACCCTTGGTTACAATAATAAAAGCACTTTAAGGAATTTAAAGGCATAGTTCAGGTTGTTTTTCAGCGTGGTTGTTTTTCAGTGTGACGTGCTGATACATTATCAGCACTGACCTTGCCAAACACGCCACTGTTTCCGTAGATCAGCCAAGGATCCAGACACCAACTCTCACTGATAACATGGCTGCTGGCAGGGACTTAACAAAAGGCTCACCCGATAAACATATTCCTAAGATATTGTAGACTTAAGCAGTCATAGATTTTATCACTTTTTCCGTGTCTTTTCTGGCTGAAAACTCTCAAACACCAAGGTCCACAGAGCAAATCAGTGATTTTACATCAGTTGTTGATCCTCTTCTTCCTCCATCAGTTAGTTCAAATGTTATGTTATGACTTTGGTGTTTGAAATTCTTTTATTTGGATTTACCTCAGTGGCACAAACTTGGCACGCGGTGTAGTCGTACACGAGCAGAACCCCGCGAGCTCAAACGGCAGTTTTCTCTTTGGACTTAAGTTTGCCCTGGCTGCAGAGTCAGTGTTAATAATGTGTCAGTACCTCGTGTAACCACAAAATCAAAACTGTCCCTTCTAAGATTACATCGTCTTCAGATCTTTTCCCGATGATAAATTGATTGTTAGGCTACACAGCACAGGAGGTAAACCTTTCTGTAAACACTGCTCAGTATGTCAGTGGAATTTATGGTCTGCCCTGGTGTTATAGGAGGCTGTGAACCTATGAACCACTGAACACTGACCCGACGTGTCCTTGTGTGCCCAGTAAACTCCATTAATTATCGTAATGACTCAGTCCTTTGCTCTGCCGGAGCGGCTCGTTCTGGTAATGGAGATGGCCATGGCTGACAGGAATGGTGTAAATGTCGGGGTAAACATTCCTGCTGGACACATTCTTCTGTGATGCCACTGGGAAGCCTGCTGTGATTTTGATTTATCTATTGACAATAAAAAGAAGAAGAAGAAGAAGAAAGAGAAAGGAGGGAAGAAATGTAGAACCAGAGAATGCTTGTGTGTTCGTGGACTCGGGCTGAAAATCGGACCCTCCCATCGAGGCTTCCCAGCTGAGACAGATTCATTACAGCACAGTACATTTTTATGTTTCCATGCTGGCAACAGATGTGACTGGAGACATTGTTTATTTATTTAATTTTTTTTTTTTTTCAGAATGTCTGATTCTGCTTCCGTCCCATTTTGAAGAATACAAAATTCAAAGTCAAAGGAATCTCATAAAAGTTTTGCACTGACGTTCGTTTGGACTGGAAGATAAACTCAGTAGATTTTGGTGGTCACATCAAATGTCACTGTTAATAGTTAGGGTCAGAAAACCTGTTTCCCCCCATAACTCAAGAATGACTTCCCATTTCCCTTCTTTCTGCAAGAACAAGAAAACATCATTTGCTCATGTTGTTGTAGGTGGAGATGGAACAGCATCAATAATAAAAACACATAAACAAGGCTTTGCTGAGCAAGAAAGGCATAGATGCTCTTCATTCTTCACGACAGATTCACAGTGATGTAATAGGTTCATACCGCGTTAATAAGGGTAATGGTGTTAACAGGTTCTGTCAATAAGAGATAAGTTGGCTTGTGTATTGTTTAGTCTATGTTGCTTCAAGACGAGATAAAGAAAGTCAAGCCCTTTGAGTTTATATTTAAGGGTTGAAGTGATTTGTTAGTACAAGATTCAAAAGGTCAAGCTGGTAGACATGGTGGACACAGATGGTTTTTGGTGTCAGGTGGGAGTTGTGAGTCCTTTATCAGTGTCTTTGTGATGTCAGATTCAGTAAAATACCTTATTCTTGTTCTGGCTTAAATGTCCACTATGGTTTTACAGTATAATTGTTTTGTTTTCTCTAATAACATTTTTCAGTGAGTGTTTTAACAGTGGTTTCTGGACCAGCATAGCATATTTGTGATCAATTTAAAGTCAAAATTGAAGCAAATTAACTTTATTATTTTCCTCTACCAAATAATGTTTTTGGCTGTGTTACCAGCAGCATACCTCAAAAATGTAAGAAAGGATATTAATTACTGTTAATGATTTCAGTCGACATGTTCATGTGGATGATGCTCTTGAGTGTATTGACGCTGTGTGAAACTGAGCAGCCTTGGCGGAGGTTTCTCTGTTTGTATGATGTTATCGATGGATTGTAGCAGAACACTCACTTTGATTATAGTTTATTTGATTATTAAGTGATTACGTTGAATTTGTTTGTTTTCTCAGATTCTTAAATATACACCATGTAATGAATAATTAAAACTGACTCATTTTGGGCTTTTGGGACAAAACAAGACATTTAAAAACATCACAATCTCGAGGTTTGAGAAATGCCAATTAACATTTCCTGACGTTTTATGGACCAAGCAACTCGGTTTCTGTTTTCCTAAAATCACTTGTGTCTGGATTATACATTGTTTTCCGTTGGGATAGATGATTCCTGCTGGGTTAGAGTTGTACTTGCTTTATGTAGAGCAGAACGATTTAGGGAAAATAACCAATTTCAAAATTTGTTAAACAGATATTGTCATTCATGTGCCACAAATTATTAGAAGAATAATGTGGTGAAGCACGAGATACCATCAAAATATGAACTATCAGTTGTGTTACATGACACTGCAGCCTCAAGGATTTGTTAATTGCGTTGAAGTAAACTGTGATTTTGATATGAAGCCCCAGCTGTAGTGGAGGTCCCAGTCTGCTATAGCTCCTTCAGTATGTTTACAAGAGAGTGAAAAGTGTGTTTTGGGTGGAGTTTTCCTTTCAGGCCAGGGTCAAGGGTTGTGAAACGAATGTAGTCACTCACTCCAGCAGTCTTTACAAGTACACAAATACTGACATGTGACTTGGACTGTGCGTGTCTGCACTGATAATTGCAGCATATTTGAAAATACCTCGTGCCACTGTGTTACACAAGACGTCTCCATTGAAACACTGGTGTCACTGGGGAAACTTGCAGCCCTTGGCCCCTCGAATGATCCCAGGCTGGTCCTCTCTCCAAAGAGGACGTGCCTGAAACAACCAGAGATGCACCGTGAGAGAAAGGTCCCGTGTGAGTGCTGATGTGCATGACCCTCCTGAGCAAGTTGCCTCCCTTTCAACCGCTCTGCTGCTGACAAATTTACAAGCCCCTAGTTGACCCACAGGCCGACTTTCCAAACATGATACTCTAAGGAAAACAGTCAGTGACGGCAGGGACGGAGGCAGGCGGGCGAGGAGGAAAAGAGATGAGGAAAAATAAGACGCGAAGGAGGAGGAAGACGAGCAAGATGCATTTACTTAATATGTGCATGCAAAGACTTGCCTAATATGTCACGAGAAAATCATAACAATATTCCATATGTGGCTTCATTACTTTTCACATATGCGAATCCCATTTTCTTCACTAAAAATATCTACTTGGGCTTGAACCAAGTATTTGGATTTTTTCCTCACTTCCCCAGTTCAGTTACGGCTGCGGGTGATGTCACCAAAAACATTTCAACGATAACAAAGTTTCAAATCAGTCAATATCTGTAATTATTGCAATGAAATGTTGGCAAAATAAGGATTAAGTTCACTCTTAATGCTTTTACAGCATCTTTACAGAGAGAAAACAACAAACAACTTATGCAAAATAACAATTATGTGTTGTGTCTCCAGAAAAGTACATTGTGATTATGTATCTTCACTGAATTATTCAATAATTAAGTTGCAGAAAAAATGTGTAATAAAAGAAAGTACAAGCAGGAGAGGGAGCATGGCGTCAAAAACAGAAAGCAAAGTTAACTAAAAACAAGACTGTGGTTCTCGTATCTCAGTGGGTACAAAATTAAACAAATATGTCCAGAGGTTAGGGGATTGACTTCCAATTAGACAGACCACCCAAAGCAAAAATGTGTCCAAGTATCCAGTGGCGTGAGGCCTCATGGATAAAAGGATCTTATCACTAAGGATGTGCAGGGGAAACTCTGCCCACTCCTTCCTCCGTTCCACACCTCCAAGCAGCCATTCTCCTGGATAACTTATCACTTAAGTGATTAAAGGTTCAGTATGAATCCTTTTCCTACAGGAAGCCCCCTTTTTTTTCTGGTTTTATATAATATGTTTCTCTTCATCAGTGTTTTTACTATCCGGCAAGAAAACATATTTTGTTTTATAACAAATGGCACAATTAGGTCACTCATAACAATCTGAAGCCTCCAGAAGTGTGATTTATATGGCGGCATGTTGATGTTTTGTGTCGTCTGGGGCGAGACGGTAGGTCAGAGGTAGAGCGAGTCGTCTTTCAACTTGAAGGTTGTGGGTTTGATTCCCAGCTCTGCAAGTCTACGAAGTCTAAGTCAATGGGTATGAAAGTATAAGTGAATATACTACATACAGTAAATACAAATCATTTATCTATTAAATGAACAATACTTAGTTTGAAAGTGAGGAAATTGAATTTTTTCAGTATTGAGAGTTGGCTGAAGGATTATCTGGATTTGGAACAAGCAGCATTGGGTCTTCAGGGTCTGACACAGATCTTTTAGGTCTAATTACATCAACTTTGAGCAAAAAATCTGCTGTAGAGCAGATATATTCTTCTGATATATGTTGTTTTATTTAATAATGTAATAATAATTAAACAATACAAGCTGTCGATTACACTGTCCTATCATATTTGTATCTATTTTCCTCTTCTTGGGAACATAGTTTATAATTAACTAAATTCATTAATTAACTCATTAATTAAATGTATTAATTGATCATTCAGAGAAGATACAGGACAAAGCTACACTCACAGAGCCCTCTGCTGTACCACATGGTCTGATGTGCTTCTAGGCTGTATGTTTTGAACTCAAACGTCGCCCCCAAAGTTTTAACTGATATCCGATATCATATGATATTTTGGATAAAAACCATATTGAAAACAAAGCAACGTCTTTTTGAAAGTGCCTCAGTGAAAACTCAACATAAAGACGACCACATTTCTCCAAACTTTCATCTCCCCAGTATTGTGTTGACTTCATGGACAGACGTATTATTAGGAACATCAATTATTTTTTTTCTTCACATTTCCTTTAAGGACCATGTGTTTTTGCATATATGCAGGTATCTGGTTTCCACTGCTGTTGTTGGAGCTGAGCCCATGTGTATAACAAGCTGTAGGTCTAACATATATTTCAGCCCAGGGGGAAGCTTGAAGTCGGGCTAGACTGGAACATATGTACTTATTCTGAGCCAGTGGTCACCACAGACTTTCCAAAAGGATGGTGTCCATCCTTCTGTATGTGTGAGAGAGTGGAGGGGAAAGAAAGGCTGACAGAGAGATGAGGATTGTGGGGTAGAGAGGACTGAAAAGAAAGAGTGAGATGTTAATTTTGAGGAGGAGGGAAAGTCTCACACAGTGTTGCAGAGTGAGCGCTGGCCTACCTTGTGGCTGTGGAATGCAAAGCCACCAATATTTTGACTCCTCCTTTGGCAGCAGCTGCGTTTCACTTTTTCAAAGATAGTTTTTTCCATATTTATCAGATCCCTCAGGAGAGATCCATCTCCAGGCCCTGACACTGGCTTCCTCTTCTAAATCTGGGACCAGACCAGCTGATCGCAGACAAATACGTATACACACACACACACACACACACTCTCTCTCTCACACATGCTCACCTGTTGCCCAACACATTAACCACAGCTTAGAGATGCACATGTATTTCTGCAGGTTGGCATCATTCTGGTTGCTTCAACAAAAAGCCAGCAGGATTTTTCCACCCGCTCTTTGGATCCATACACATTGAAACAGAACAAAACGTAAATAATCGTATTCTTTGTTGTTTTGAAAACGTTTTCCATAAGCACATCATGGTCTCCAGAAAAGTCGCCATCCAGACAAACCCACTCTAAATGCTGTAGTACACATGCTAAGGCTATATAAATACTCCAAAACCACAGAATTGAGCATGTGCACTGTGAACAAACTTTTCTGAGAATAAAGCTTTATTTCAATCCGTGTACATTACAGCGCATACAATCACAGAAACAGAATGAGGAAAGTCAGGGTGACTCAGGAAAGAAAAGAAAACAAACAGACCAAATGCCATTTCTGTGTGGATAAAACACTGATATGATAAAAAAAACTTAGATCATTGAAAAAAACTGACAAAGACAAGCCTATGAAACACAACCGAATCCAGATTTAGGTAAACTGGACACTCTAAATTGAGTGTTTTAAAGACTAAATACCAGCATAAGAAGCAAGAAGCCAATGTTGTGCCTGGGACATGTCATCCATAGCTGTCCACTGCTGCATTGCTGGTCCTTCTCGATGTCACCCTGTCGTGGTTTGGCGTTGTTATTTGTTATCAGTTGACTGTTGAACTACACAGAGTTATAGGACTTCAGCATCACCACCACACAACTTTTTGGGACAAATTGAATATTGTGCCCATCAGTATGTGTGTGTTGGTGTATAAGGCCTTGCTCTACAGTGGCCGTCATTTTGCACTGCCATGTTGCATCTGTCATCCAAAAGTTTTCTTTATAGGACATGGAAACCTGACACTCTGACCACCTCCGCCTCTCATGGCGTGCAGTCTATTGTTAGATTAATGATGCTGGTGAAGGCTTGTTGATGTTAGTCACTAAAGTTACACAATAAGTGTTTGGTGTCACTGGTTCTGTTTACGACTGCAGTGTTTGGTTGTGTTTATTTTCTTGTTCATGTCTAAATGAAGCAGTCAGTAATTTTTCTGCCAAATCAGCCACCAAAGAGAACAAGATGTCGGCAAAGGAACAAAAAGACTCACGCCCCAAACCCCAAACACGCCACAAGTCCATTCAGTTTTCTAATTTTTGAAAGGACGTGCACCCATCATCCTGTAACCAAAATAGCAGGACTGCGTCTTAATGGGCCCGAAGGATTGTAAAGAGTAGAAATAGCTAATTATAGTTTCTATAGTGAATTTGTTTTTACTAAACCTGGATTTGTGCAGTCTAAACCTCCGTATGCACAAACAACTTTATCTGGCTCTTTCTTTGTTCACAGTAGCAACTCTTGAGTTAACTCTGCTGACTTAGCCTGAGCAGAGGTTATTGTGACAGCTGTAGGATTATGTTTTTATTAACCTCCCATAAAGTGTGAAAAATGAATCTGTGTTTTTTTTTGTTTTTTTTTCCCAGCTCATTTTTGTTCTGATTCCATGGAATGTCTTAATAAATGAGAGAAAAGATGTTGCTGTGTTCCCTGTTGACAACTTACTGGCTCGAAACGGTGTCAAATGAAACACTGCAAGTTCAGTCACAAATGTTGTGTCGATTATAGAAATTGATATAAACAGTGAGTGTGTACGTGCACACATAACTCGTAGGCCTTTTTTATTGTTAGTCTTGTAAAAATGTGCTCACCGCGCGGCCTCATGGTCCATTTGCTGCAAATTGCAACATGAGAGCAGAAAATTACAACAAATGCTGTATTTGAAAAAAACATTGGGCACCTGAACACACATGTTGATCTGAATTTAAAACCTTAAATCTTAACACCACATGAACACAATCTCCAATTTTCCAAAAGCAGATTTTTGGCATTTGGTGATGCTGTAGAAATTGACAACTGACTACTGTTTTGCTAATACCTAATGTTATAAATTCCCTATTGTTTGTGTGGTGGATCAAATGTTGATTTTTGTTTATTGGTTATTTGTTTCAGGCACTTGTTTGCACTTTCGGGTCTTGGTGCTTTTCTTGTTAAACTGTGCAGACTATAGCATCAGTTTATGCTGAGTTGCATTGTACAAATTATGTTATAGAAATTTATATTCTGGTGTATCATGTACTTTATCTTATTTCACTTTACCTGACCCTATAATGTAAGGTTAAATTATCTAACCCAACGTAATGTAATAGTACCTATAGTATCTTATAGTACATTACCATCCAATGTTACCTCATGACCGCATTCAGACCTGGTATTACCGTCCTTCCTCCGATCAAACAAACCACATTTGGAGCACTGATTTCTGTTCTGTTCATCTGAACATCCTCGATCAGTGGATCGCAAATTTTTCTTCATCCCATTTTGGGAATCACTAATCTTAACCAAACCAGAATTCAAATCATAACCCTGAACATTCTTAATTCCTCAGAAATGATCTGCCTCATTTCCTGACAAGGTCAGTGTTCATGCTAGAACAGGTCTTTTAAAGATAACAAATACAAGTACACACACCTACTCACAAACACAGTGGCAGCAGACACATCTGTAGATTCATACATAGTTAGAAACGTTTTTTTTCTCCAAGAGATTCAACCAGGACATATATTTAATACAAAGTGTGAACAGTTGTACTTACATTAGCTCTATCTGCCTTTAATCTGATCACTGATGCATGTTAGGTCTGTACAGGGCCAATGTTATATGACCTTATCTAACCTTCAGTGCCATTACCTTATGTCATGACCTTAATTTCTTTATTCTTCCCAAGACATTACATTATGGTACATTAGACACATAACCTGACCATAACAAGAACTCTCACATGCCCTTGATGGTTAAATGCCCTCTGAGCTGAGTTAGTGACTCCACATCTTAATCCCGAGAGACAGTGCTTAGAAAAAAGAGAATAAAATCTCCTCTTGACACACAGGTATGGCATTTCCAGCTACCTATCAACCAACCGGAGACTCGGCCGCAAGCTGATGACTGCTACCACTCAGCTGTCAGTCCATAGATGGTGAATGCTGATACTGCACAGTACATCAGCCATTCCTTGGTTATCTATCTGTTAGCAAAGGCCCAGCAGGGCTGCAATTACAGCAAATTATCCATCTTTCCTCAAGCTTCGACACACATACTCAGAAACCCCACACACATTGTGCATAAGCTGAAAATCTCAGAATAACCAAAGGTAGACGTTAATTCAGAGGCTAATTTTATCATCTTGTCAGGAATGCAGCACAGTGGTGATGGAGCGCTGGATGGTGGAAACAAAAATCAAATACTCTGCCCCGGGTGGATGTGTATGAGTTTTGTGCATACCTGTGTGCATCTGGGACACAACGGCTGACATTACGTGTCTTTGGTTTTTGGATGGGTGTTCCGAAACGGCCAAATGGTTTTTCAAGCATTATATGGAGGATGAAAAATGTGATTATATGGTTCAAATGGGGCCTTTGGTGCCGGGGATGCCTGTTCAGTGAGATCATTATGTATTACAACCTGTGGGAGGTAATGGAGGAAGAGCAGCCTGGATATCAAGGCCACTGATTCACATGTCTTTCTGTGTGGTGTGGAGGAAATACACCCTGTGTTACAGTGGTATTTGTTCTGAATCATAGGTAGATGATTATAAGGGATTATTATGATTTAATTATTTTTACACCATTTTTACACTCCTCTCCATGTGCATTTTTCTTTTAATTGACCCACAAGTCATGTCCATGCCGTTTGGCCTCCTTTTGAATGTTTCTGTGTTTTCCAATTCTTGCCATTTGAAAATACCCAGCACCGATGTGTGTGGCCCCCTCCCTCGGACACTTCCTCGCTTCCTCCGACAACGGTTTTCTCTGCTTCTTTTTTTGCCAGCTCTACCATGATGAACGTCTAAAATAACATTATCGCTGCCTTGATCTTACTGGTACCTGGCTAGTGACTATGTAGCGTTGTGAAGCAATTCATGTTTCTCAAAAGACCCAAAACTTACAAATATACACTACTTATGGGTAGTAGTGTATTCAGTTTTTGCAGTAAATAATCAATGTCACACACTGGACCTTGAGCATTTTTTATTTAGTTTCATGTATGGTTATCACTACTATCACTACAGTCCATATTGTCTTTTAAAACACTCAAAGCTATCCATAACTTAGCTCCTCCATATCTCACTGACCTTCCCACGTTCTCCGATCCTCCTCAGCCTCCCTCCTCTCCATACCACCTGCCCGCCTGTCCACAATTGGCCTAAGGTCATTCAGCCATTCTGCTGCCCCCAACTCTGGAATACACTCCCACAACACATCTGAACAATAACCTCACTGTCTACCTTCAAATCCCAACTTATTCTTACTTATAGAGATTAGCCTACCCATCATGACCCCCCCCCCCCCCCCCCCCACTATCACCTCAGCCATCTTTTTCAGTATTCAGTATTATTTTCTAACCTCCATCTACTGTGTTGATCTGTGTTATTTCATCTTAACTTTTTACTTTATTTATCTTCTCATTTAATGTGTAAAGTGACAAAATCAATAAAAATCAAAAATCACTCTGATCAGTCATAACACCAAAAGCTTTTTTTACTGTTGGGACTAATTGTCTATCAAATCAAACGTACTTAATTGTCCACACAGGGAAATTTGAAACAAAACGTCATGTACGTAAAGGTCATAATACAAAAAAACAGACCTGTCCTCAAACACTCAAAGTGCAAAATTTGCTATAAATAAACTAAATGATGGTGCTAATCAAGATACATGCCAGTTTGTTGTTGAGTAGTGTGCGATAGCGCTTGAGATGCACAAATAATGGTAAATACAGTTTTTTCCAAGGACACAGTGGCACGTAGAAAGCAGAACTGGGAATTGAACCCAACAACCTTCTAGTCGAAAGATAACTATCGTTGCCCTTCATCAAATCATTGCTGTTGGAGAGATATTATGTCAGTCCCTCCTCATGTTTACTACCAGGGTCACCTTATTTTTATCCAAATAAAGCTGCTGGAAACATTTAACATGTCGCATTCTGTGCAGCAGAGGAATTTTCCCATGAAGTAAACTCCTCACCTTCTTGTTTTCAGGAGAAAAAGTTAAAAGCCTTCATTGAGCACTTGTACATTAAATCACTGTCTTTGGAGCAAACAGGCGTGTAGTTATCTTAAAGTATAAACTTGAATTATTACCGTCATGGCACACCCACCCACCCACACACATACACACATGTGTGTCAGCAACATGTAACAGTCATCAGTGAAGGAGTGAAATCACTTTTTCTGCTGGATGCACATAGTGGGACTTTTCGGCTTCTGTTCTCTGTTTTCAACGGCACTCACTGCCTCATGTCCTCGCTGTGGACTGATGCTCCTGACTGAGCATGAAATCTCACATCACTGACGTCTGAGAGTGTTGGCTTCACAGTGTGTGTGTGTGTGTGAGAGGATACACATGTGTAAGCCCCTTTGTCTCCTTTTTCTCACGCGTGTGAGATCCTGTGGTGCAAGTGTGTCTTCAGCTTGACATTTACATCTGCACCTGTGCATAGGTCAGTGTATGTGTGTGACTAGTTTAACAGAATACATGTGTGCCAAAGAGCTTCAAGGTAATATTACGTGTGTGTGTGTGTGTGTACCAGACATTAACTGTCGCTCTTGTTAGTGGCCCTTGCCTTGTCCTGTGGTGCTCAGTGTGTCGGCTTTGATCCTGGGTCAGGGGAGAAGATCAGAGCACAAGATGAGTCTCCAAAGACAAACGCACACACATACACACACCACTGCTAATGATGACTCCTGGTAGACTGCAAGCCCCTTTGTATGGACCTCAACCCCAGGAGCTGCCCTGCCAGCTGCCTGACTACAGTACAATGAGTCAAAACACTAAACAGAAGGCGGAAACAGCTCCTGGTAGCAGCTCAGCGTCGCACAAACAAACACACAGTAGTGTGTGTTTGTTTGTGCTTCTATTTGTGAACTCTTTATGACCTTTTCTGGCATAAACACTAACTTTATCAGGATGAGTTGTCCTCATTGGGATCAGTACCTGGTCCTCATGGGGAAGAACCTAATTTATGAGGAACTGCTTGAGTTTAGGGCTAAGATTTGAATTGTGGACAGGGATAAATCTTAGGTTAGTCGCTTGAAATGAATGGAGCTTCTCAAAAGGATAGAGAGCGATCGAGAGAGAAAACTATACGCTGTATTCATCTGCTTTGCATAAGTCTGCAGCTACCTGTGCATCGTCTTTCCCCACAGCACCAATGTCAAGGGTTAAAGAGTTTGAATCATACAATCTGAGTCTTTTAAGAATCACTGTCGATTACACGCTGAAGACTTCCAGATGTTTCTTCTCTCTCGTTGTACTGGTGACAATCAGCGAAGAACTGTCGCCGTATCAAGTGCAAGTGTTACCAATAAATACGGCGTGTCACGCCAAACCCGTAATTAGAAGAATTAACGATAAATGGATGACACGGACATTTCTGACCTGTCCTCAGAAATCAAGTCTGAGAGAAAAACCAGACAGATTACGGACTGTAATTACATAAACACAGATTCCTCTCATGCCTGAGACGTCCAGAACATTTTTTTTGTTAAGCCATCTGCAGAGTCTTTAAAAATGTTGACAGGTTCTTGGTGTCCAAAAAAATAAATTGAGAGGTGTTTAGGAAAATGTCGACTCCCCCCCCCACACACACCTTTATTCACTTGCGATGCATTATGGGTCAGAGAGAATAGTAAATTACAGATGTAACTAGAAAGCAGAGATTTTTATGAGGGTCTTTCGGAGTCAGTTTTCGTTTATGCTTTAAACCCCCACACAGAGCGGCTACTGAGAAGGTAAAGGAATGTTTGCGGCACAGTGGAGAAAACTTCCAGCTCTTGCTTTTTACAGCTTCACTAGCTTCTCGTTCCCCCGAACAGTTCAACAAGGCCAGTCGTTCTTTTCTTTAATTGTACTACAATCATCTTATATCTTGAAGGAGACACAAGAAAGAAATAAAAAAATGAAACCCCTGCTACAACGACGGTAAACAAGTGCATGAGCATTTAACCTGTCTCACAAACCAAATGTCAACATCCACTCTTTCCTGTTCGGATGAAGAGGAAGAGGCAGAGTAAATCTTGTGGGTTGTGTGCGTTATGAGACAGAGCGTGGAGGTAGAAAGGTTGATGAGAATGTGGCCTCTGTAAAAATAAGGCTGTGGAGATGGTGGTGGGCATGTTGGCACGTCTGACGTTTGTGCAGACGATTATAGGGTTCACGTTTCTGTGAAGTCACAAACCTGAATTTAACATCAGAGCTTTCATTCAGAACAACTATAATCTTTCACTGACTTTAACCGCACTATAGCTGCCATGTAAAGATATTATAAAGGCAAGAATTTAAGAAATGTTGGCAGTGGAACCCAAACCAACAGTCTATTCTTTTAATTCAGTTTATTTTTTCTCAGCACCAAATGTATTCAATCAAACTCAACTTAGTGTTGCAGCAGCACCAGAGTGAAGCCAAATCTGACACCAAGTCAACACCAGGGCTAAGGCAGGGCAAATATTCAGTATATAGGTACAATTTCAGTTATTGTGTTATTAATGGGATCTAGACTACACTTATTCACCTTGAGAATTTAGGAAAATGGAGGAAAGAGAAACTATATAATGTAAAGTGAGCAATATAGCTCCCATAAATGCTGCAGTGCATGTAAGTGGATTTAAATGTATTGTATTTTATAGTATTTTGCCAGGTCAAGGATGGAATGATAAAGTTCCCTAAGTATGAATGCACGATATTGGATATCCGATATGCCGATATACTGGGAGTGCTGGCGGCCGGTAACCGATACACCTATTTCCTTTTGTCATAGTCTCTGATGTAGTGATTAACAATAATTTTTCATACTCATGTCGCAGCAGATGTGGACATAAAATACCTTTTTATTGTGCAAAATAAATAAGCATGCAAAAAATAAGAGCTAGCATTGAAGTCAAGTAGGTAGCGGCTTATGCAGCCTACTATTTTAGTGATTAGTCATAGTGGTAGGTTATTGGCATGTTTGCTGAAGGACCACGTCCGGTGTTCTCCCAGTGCCGGTCCCAAGCACGTCAGGAAAGGGCATCTGGCATAAAAATCTCAACATGCCAAAATCAAACATGTGGATCATCCGTTGTGGCGACCACTAGAAAGAGGGAGAAGCCAAAAGAGCAAAAAAGAAAAAACGAAAAAAAGCATTTCATAGTGTTTAACTGTGTCTTTATTGTGTCTACATAATTTAATAGCTTTCTTTGTTTCAATAATATGGATTTCAGATTACAGTATTTTTATACTGCTGTACAGACTGAAATGGCAAATCACAACAAACAATCTTGAACCTGAATCTGAAACATACACAGTTGTTGTGTAACACTTGCGATTCATAATCATAATTACACTTATAATTAGGCAAATAAACAACTGAAATAATAATAATTAATAATAATAGTTCTCTGGGCTTTTTAGCAGAGGAGACTTTGTTTATCATGTATACAGGAGGTGTCGTGTGAGCTTCATGACCAGAGAGTATAAATGGAGGTGTGGACAGATTAATTATTTAAAATGAAAGTGCGTGAGATGACAGTGATGTTCTTGTGTAGACGTGCTGTTTCTTGATTTAGGATGTTTATAAACATTCATGTTAGCTTATGTTTGCAAATTTGAAGCTTTGATACTGTATTGCTGTGTAATTAATCATTGATTCTGCTACTGTACCACTATTTATTTCACAAAAAAGGCTTGTACTGTATTGTTTTTTCACATAATCCAATGAAGTATCCTCATTTTCACTATTATCCTGTTGTGGCTCATGATAAATGTGAGGATAATATTCCACCATCTCAATTCCATAATTGAATTAAGGCTTTATTTATATTGCTGGAACTAGGTTTGGCTATTTACATACACAGAAGCATAGCAGAGGTGCTTCAAATTCCCTTTGAAGCATCACACACAGAGGCATAGACTTGGTTTAGCATGTTATAGTCTGGGGAGAAGTTCTCCATCGCCACTCTCCATCTTTCTTCAAACTGATGCTGAGGCTGTGTTTTTGTGATTGTTGTGGCCTAAAATGCCTGATATCATGTCAGATGTGTAACATGTATTCACACTTTTAAGACATTTTACGACAATGACAGTGAGGGGAGCAAAACATAGCAGGAATTGTGTACACACCCTTAAACACACTTTGCTCATGAAAACAAGCAAGCATGCGTCTTCCACGTTGTGATTTATGCCACACAAATGTTACCACTAACCTTGGTTCTTTCAATAGATCTGTCTGCAGTCATGTGTCCTGTCTTCTGTCTCAGACATTCTCTCGGTTTGTGTTTTTTGTTGTAGAAAAATGTTTTGTGTGTTCCATCACAGTGTTGCATGCATTACAAAACAGTTTAACCATGCAGGCACTTACTTTGTACAGTCTGTGGCAGCAATGTGTGACAGTGAGTGTGAGACATCTGTGTCTGCGTCTATACAGTAAGAAACAAGAAGGGTTAATGCACGTGTGTGTGTGTGGTTAAACATCTCAGCTATATCCTGCTGCAGGTGAGTCTTGAGGGGATTGGTCAAAATTGTGACATCCTAGATGGACTGATAACGTTCCCTTAAAGATATAATATCTAGCATTTTTACATTAAAATATCTAAAAATGACAAAACAAATTTGTTTGAGTATCATACTTCAATATAAGTAGTGATGTGTACAATACTGGATGTCATTTAGTCTCTTCTGTAGTGAAATGAACATAATATTTTTCATACTCATGTCACAGCAGATGGATATAAAATATCTTTATTGTGCAAAATAAATAAGCTTCAAAAATATAATAGCTGTAGGGGGCACTAGCATAGAAGTCAAGCAGGCAGCAGAAACATGCGATGCGACGGATAAAGCCATTGACGAGCTGAGAGTCGTTGGTGCAGCAGTTACAGATGAAGTTGGGTGTAGAGAGGGAGGGAGGGAGGGAGGGAGGGAGGGAGGAGTCAGTTGATGTCACACTTTTTAAATACAGTTGATTTTTGTGTTGTGTATGCAACTTAAAAAAAAAAAAGACTGAGTGGATCCCAGACGTCATGTCGGTAGAAATAACATAAAGTGCACTCTGCTGCGCTATTCTTGGTAATCCACATTGCATTATGGCGGATCACACAACTATTCCTGCACATGACAGAAGCCTCACTGCTCCACAGCGGGATCATCTGTCCTCTTCTGTTACACCAACAACATCCATGAACCTTCTCTGTGGTCTTCCTCTTTTCCTCCTGCCTGGCAGCTCCATCTTCAACATCCTTTGTCCAGGACTTAGGTCATGTGACCAAACCATCTCATTCTTGCCTCTCTTACTTCAGCCTGAGCTGTCAAAGGAGTTAATTTCTCCTTTATTTCTCTCTTTGGGCTTAAAGCTCTGAGAAACCTCTCAGTTGGCAGATATTATCTGATAGCATAAATATTTTTTTTGAAACACCATCCATGATGATCCATGTAGTTGATTTTTAGTTGATGATGAGTAAATAAAGTATTTTGGCAAAGGGAGGTGGTTGTTGGTTGTTTTGCTCTGTGGTTGTGGTACATGTGCCAGAAAGAAGGAGGGATTTGATGCAGACGGCCGTTGGCCAGCTGTCTCTCCGGGGGATTGGTTGGACGACATCAGGAGTGTGAGCTAAAGCACTGACCACTAACCGCAGACCACATACAAGCCAGCCAGTCAACCACTGCCAGGCCTCTCTTGCTTTTTTTGCTCCACATCCAAGATGTGAATTTGTCTGTCTTCCTTCCTTTCTTCCCTCCTTCCTTCCTTTTTCTACTTATAGCTTTCATCCCACTCTCTTGCTCTTTTCGTATTCATGCCTTTCCGTCGTACCTCCAAAGTTTTTTTTGCGGTTGCATCCTCGCAAACTGTTTGTCAGCGCCTGTTTTTTTAATTTTTACTCCAGAGATTGTGATCATCAATCACTGTCACATTGACTCTCATCTCTTCTCCTCTCTTGTCTGTCTGTTTGTGCACTCATCCTGCTTCTGTCTGCACACACAGGCTTCTGGCCCAACGCTTCGCTCACTTGTCTTTCTTTCAGCTCAGAATTCCTTCTTTTGCCTCTTAAAGGCACAATGCATCTCAGTGAATGGAAGTCCGTGTATACTGTACATGCTATACAAGTGTGCATCATTTCATAAATCATGAGATTTATCTCTCCTCCAGATCCCATTCAGACTTGGTTGTTTCCATCTGTGATCTGATCACATGCAGGAATATTCACACCTGGCATTAGAAAGCAAAATTGTGTTTTTAACTGACTGCACAGATGTGTCTGCTGTCCGTGTGTTTGTGTGTGTGTGTGCGCATGAGAGAGTGAGCGAGGAGTGAGAGGAGGAGGAGCTTGAGTGAATCAATGCTCTGCTGTAACATGAATTCATTTTTAAGCATTAGGAAAAAAGTGTTAGAAAAACAGATCAGACAATGTCAGTTTGGGAGGCGGTCTCTTATGTGTCCCGAGGACAGCTTGGTTTCATGCATAAGCGAAGGAATGTGGACACGTGTGTCCTCAAACCGCCTTTGTTGTTTGTTGTGATCAGAATTGAGGATGCATTATTGATGGATTGACAGCGTTGGTCCAATTCTGGATAACTCGGGAAGTAAACTAACTATCACCAGGTCTGAATGGTGACTCATTCTGAACCACAGGCTGTAAAGTTTGCCACCACACACACAACTATGCAATGTTCGGAGTCACTTAAATCACATTCTTTCCATTCTGATGCTCATTGTAAACTTCAATCGTCTCGCTCATATCTACAGGACATACTGAAACACTTTGATTTGCTGCCGTGTGATTGGCTAAATAGATATTTCACCTCAACACGTGTAAAGTGTATGTACTCGGTATGTGCAGCCCATGAATATAAAGAACATATGAACACATGTGAATGCTTGTATGTGGGCTGCTATAATAGGAGCAGGGGAGAAAAAACCCAGAGCAGAACCACATGTTGTGCAGGTGGAAACAAGAGAACAGCTCCTGAAATCATAAATCTCCCTCTCTTTCTCTCTCCGTCTCTCCTCTTCTCATTGCATCCAAGACATTTATTTCACTTTTCTTCCCTTTTAGCCTCTCGGTCTTCATCTCCATCTTCATCTGGTCTTGTCATCTTATCCACTTTCTCAATCGTTATCATCTTCTCCGTTGTCATTTTAACACACATAAACTTTATTTGATCTGACATAAAAAAATTATACTTAAACGCTGCTGCCATTCCCATTCCATTCGACTTCTCCAATTTTTTAAAATCAAATCTGAGTTGCAATTCTGAGGATTTTTTTCAGGAACTGCAAAGTGTAAGACATTGGCAGTTGAGGATGAGGCTGTTAACAGCCGTGCTACTTCACTGGAACTGGTTACTGGAACACTGTGGCTATACTGAACAACTCCAGATTGATTGTGTGTGTGTGTGTGTGTAGCTGGCACATTTGTGGCTCACTAAGTGAAAAAAAGTCAAACAGTGCACTTGTTCCATTGTGCTTCTATAAAATATTTAATAGTAAAACAAATTCTTTCACGCCAACCTTATAGTTCACCAAGCGGAAGTCAATCCTGAAACATGTTGGGAATTTTCCTATTTTTTACAAATCTTTTTCCTATTTGTCTGCAATCAATAAACTGTGCAGTAAAGTAGTAAATATTTGATACATGTGCAACTCCTCCTGAATTCTTCTGTGCCAAACGGTCAGTAGATTCTCATATAGGGAATATGTAATTTAAAGCTGTTGGTCTTTGAGCTTGGGGGTGTTGAAGGGAGTGTTGTAAAGTAATTTAGAGATCCATGACCTCTGCTGAAGGCCTACACACACACACTGTCACACACTCACGGAAGCTTAGCTGATCCACCAGACCCCGGCAAAACACACAGCCGCCGCAACATCTGCGTGTGTCTTTGCGTGTGTGTGGGCGGCTCGTGGTGTGAGATGATGAAATGGTCACTGTCGCATCCGATAGAAGTCACAGTGACGCTGATGTGAATAACATCGCCGCTCTCTATAGGTGGTTTCCTTTGCCTCATTGGAAAGTGTTTGAAGAGCAGACGCAGAACTGGCTGAGAACTCGGGTCCTTCAATTATCATAAGCTGTTTTGGCAGAGTCACAGCACACACCTTTATTTTTCCCCCAGTACTGCGCTGTCTCCCCTCCTTTCTTTGTCATATACACAGTAGTTTACCCTTCTAGGTTAGGTGTGGGTACAAGGTGGAGTTGGTACTGTTGGGAGAGTCTGATTGGTTCCAGTTACAATTTTCTCCTCGGCTATGACTCATTGATCCATTTTGGGTTGGTCCCCACACCATAAAATTACCAGTTTTTTTGTTTTGTTTAGTTTTTTTAAGCCTTGCTCGGGTACAAAACTGAAATCTTATTACGTCAGGTTTGGGCTGTAAATTCAGTCATCAAAATAAAATGAAATAAATGTGTAAAATGAGCCATAATGGAACGCTCCTTTTACTTTTTGTCGTACCTGGGATATCTTTTGCATTAGATGTCTTAAGCTGCTTGACACAAACTACTTTGCAGCCATGACTTGTGTTAATGTAGGTGGACAACCCAACAAATGTTTCTGTGGACTGAAACAATATCTGGCTGGGAATTCGACTGCGTCCCAGTCCTCAGTTGTGCAAACAACCGGGCGGATAATTTAGCAATTTAGTAATCCTGTTTGTTGATGTAACTGGTTTGTAGATTAGGCCACTGCTCTGTTCATCTGGGAGGAAAGTTATCCAGATTTAAAAAAAAAAACTGTGCCATCACCATAAGTTGTGTGTGTATATATATATATATATATATATATATATATATGCCCCCACTGTATTCATTTCCCACTTAGTGTTCTGTGTCTGTCGACACACTGACGCTGCAGGCCCGTTTGCCGTGGGAGAAAAACCTCTCGCTGAGACTGAAACCAATTCCCCAGCGAGCACATTATCATTATGGTGCATGTTGCACTTTAAAGCATAGAGGGAAACACTTTTGTTGGTTTTTGTCATTGCACTCCGTCAGAAGTGGTCGCACAATGTCTCTGAGTTCGCTGCCACTGAAGAAATCATGGGCTTTTGCTTGAGACTGATGATAACAGGGGTTTATTTGGGGAAACAGGAAGCCATGAAACCTATTAGACCTTAAGTATAAATCATGTGATCGCTTTAAAGGCTTCCATGGTTGACCTCAGCGCAGTGTGTGAAAAGAATATCTACTCATCAATCACCTCTGTATTTTTAGACTGAAACTCTGTTTGTAAATATGTTTGTAGAAAATGAACGCGAGTAATATGCCGTATATGTACAAGTCAGGAAGAAAACGAGTAACTTAATGCAGAGAGAGTAAGTGAGTAGGTTTTCCTCTTTGGATAATGTTGTGACGCCGTGTGTTCGTGTGTGTTTCCATCCCACAGTGGAGTACGACAGCGAGTTCTCCCCACAGCGGCGTCACCACAAGGAGTTCAAGTTCAATCTCTCGCAGATCCCCGAGGGTGAGGCCGTCACCGCAGCCGAGTTCCGTCTCTACAAGGAGTGCGTGAGCCCCACCTTCCGCAATGACACCTTCCAACTCAAAGTCTACCAGGTGCTTAAGGAGCATCCTGACAGGTACAACACACACACACACACACATATATGTAAAAAATTAACAGGACAATAATGATTTTTTTATCCCTGCGACTAAATCCGTTGTAACATTCAAACAAGTTTCAAACCAGTATATCCCTGCCCTATTAGAATCCATCTTAACTTTAACACATTAAAGGTCCAGTGTGTGTGGATTAGTGACATCTAACGGTGAGACTGCAGAATGCTCCACCCAGTCCTCCTTTTCCCCAAGTGTGTCAGGGAACTACGGTGGCCTTTACATACCTGGAATACCAGACACTTTAGATCCATGAAGTCTAAGACAAACAGACTCAGAAACTGTTTATATCCATCTGTCATCACCTGATTAAATGCTGCTAGACTGGATATTTTGATCTCTATTTTCTCAATATATATTTTTTCTACATTTTGTAAATGTCTACACTTGGAAACCTGCACTTTTAATTTGGTTGTCACAATGACAATAAAGATTCTGATTCTGATGTCTGTCTGTTTGGGCTGTTCTAGAAACATAATGACATAAGATGGCTGCCGTATAACAAGCCCCTTACCTAAATTGCACATAAAAGGTTTATTCTAAGGCTGTGGAATTGTTATTTTAAAGCAAATATATGCTTATATAATGTAACTCATTGGTAGTTTCCGCAAATTAATCCTCATAAATGTTACACACTGGACCTTTAAGTTAAATTCTAAAACATATAGACTCTCTATCTCCTGATCTAAAGAGGACTAATTTTAAGTTAATGAAACCATTAGCAATTACACATCATTATTCATTCATCTTCTACCCCTTTACACTCCACATGACTGTTGTGAGGTGTGCTGGTGCAAATCCCAGCTGACAGAGCGAAATGTGGGGTTCACCGTGGACAGGTCACCAGTCCACCACAGAGTCACATAGAACATAGATAAAGAACCATTCACCATTCACCTAATCCCCAAATCTCCATGTTTTTGGACTGTGGGAAGAAAACTCACGCACACACGGGGAGAACATGCAAACTCCATGCAGAAAGGTCACGAACCCAAGTCGTCATGTTTTATATTTCATTTCTGCTTATGGAGTCATTTAAACTGAAACATTAACAAAATATTGTCTGTACACTCACCATATCCACTCATCTTTGACACCAAATCTCAAATGGAGTCTATATATATGGATTATAAATTGATTCTCAGCACCATATTTTTTTCATCCTAAATTTAAAAGCCATTTCTAAACATTAATGTTTGCACTTAAATACACTTTCGGACTTGTTTTGTGAGTATCAGGGTCTTAACTTTTAAGCAACAGTTAAAAAAGAGCACATTTTGTTTTGTTTTACTATGTTTTTAATAGCGGATAAATATAATGGTAGTTTTCTGGCCGATCGTATTTAGCAGGTTAAGTAATGCGGTTTTAGTTTAGTTTTATATATACGCATCCTCAAGTTCACTGGAAACTCTTGAGTGAAATCATCGACATTTGTGGCTTTTAACGGCACTTGGCCGTGCAACATGCTGGTGCATTAATCCACCCTCGGGTGGGTGCTGACGGTTTGCTGAGCGGTTGCACTGTGGTTTTACTGGGAATCAGCAAGTCAACAAGAAACAGGGAGGTAATGAAAACAGGCGACTTTTCTTTTTCCCCTCAGCACAAAAAGGTCAGGATTTATGTTGTTGCCTCACCCTGTGCGTGTCTCACTATCTCGCTGTCATTCCCCCGGTGCGTTGCACAGACTCTGAGCTCTTGCTATGTTTATCGTGTCAAATCAAGCAAAACCACGTTGTACAGAAATAGCACAGCTTCAAAAAGAAAGTGAGCACAGCTAATACATGACAAACATTTACACAGCATCAGCAGGGGTAAATAAACATCCACTAAGATTTCTGAATGGTATTTGTGTTTTATCAGCCTGCCCAGAACTAACACTGAGAATTTTTGCTATATGCATTTTTAGCGTTTATATTTTAACACCAAATATAGACCTGCACATTTTAGTGACCATTGGTTATCCACCAAAGCATTTGATGTCTACAGAGCATTGTCACACTAATAATATTATCTTGTTCTGACTAACATCAAGAAACAGCTATAGGTGGGGTCTCTCTAACACCAGATGTTCTCCGTCTGTGGCTGATCCACTTTAATGTCCTTTGAGAACCTCGGCTATAGATGTTGTCAAAGTGTATCCTGTCCCTCTGTCTGTGCAAATGTTTTCTGAGAGTATCAGGAGCTGGAGCATTTTTGTGCTGCATTCCTTCATCCCTGCAATGGGTGGTTTTTGCTTCCCGGGCCTGGAGGTAAAGCCTTTTATTTTTGGAGATATTTGGAGATTAAAGGGCACATATATCTCCAATTTCTGTATTATTATAGGACAGTTTTTTTCACCCAGAAGAAAATTACAGCCTGGATGGTGGCTTTGTCAGGTGGGGTAAAAATTGCTCATGCTATCGCGTCCTTGTAGACGTGCGGTGGTTTATATGAGGCGATGCTAATTGTAAAATCTTGTTGTTGTTGTTTTTGCTTCATTTTTTGTATCTCGTGTAATTGTCCAGTCAGCAGGGAGCCCACTAACTTTCACATGCCTCTCTTTTCTCGTGAAAACCTGACTTCTGCTTTGACTCAGTGCTGTAATGATAGAGCACTAATTAGTCTCACACCCTTTGTACTTTTCATTTGATTGGGGTGGTTTCGCTAACAGCTGACAAGGAATGTGTGAGACTGCAGTGCCAAAAATGTGGCCGGTCTGACAGTCCTGGGCGTTTTTTCTGCAAATGCTGCTGTTACTAAAAAAGAAAAACCCAGTCAGAAACAGTCTAACATTCTGTGTCTGTGCCTTACACGATGATTTAATAATGTATGACTTTAACAAAGTAATAAATGACTTATATTGAATGGGGAACACCTGTAACCTTTCCCTCCAGATGTCGGAGTAACACTTTGCTTTAACAAGCTCACAAATGCCTCTTTTTTTTTTTCAGATTGTAAACGCATGAAAGCATGTACGCAATAACAAGGACTGCCATGAGCTTCACTCTCCCATTGTACACTTTTAACAACCGACACTGGCACGACTTGTAAAGGAGATTTATTAGAGCAAAAACACAACTTTGACACTTGACCTCATTATTCCAGTTCATTTAAGCAGTCAGTCAACACGAGCTTTTACAGTAGAGGCTCAGTAGCGCTCGCTCTGCACCGAGCTCCCGGATGATCTGTCATTCATCAGTTGAACTTTCTCACACGTATTCACTCACACTCTTGCACACTGATGACGGTACAGTCGTCATGGGAAATCTGGTGTTCAGGATCTTGTCCAAAGACACTTTCAGACATGAGCTCAGGATAATATTATTATGAGTATTGTGTCTGGATGTGATTGTCTGCATGAGATGAGTTCACAACAGCAGGACAATGGGGTTGGTGTCCAGCTTGAGCATGAAGGTGGCAGACATTCATTTTTCCCAATTCTTTATGGTAGCTACTGGTTTTTAATGTTGCTGTTTTGGTTCTTTTGTGTGTGCACCTTGTCTAATGTTCATTTGTGTACTGATGGGTCAAGCCTTGTTTTTTTCTTGGAGAGGACAATAAAGTACATATCTATGTATTTATATCCAACTATCATTCACTTGCTTCGTTCTCCCATGAGCTCAGCGGGACATTGTGTTGACAGTAAGAATAAGGAGAATCTGTGGCGAAAGCAATGAATAACTTCTGAGGACATAATGCCTTTACGTTGTATGAGCTTTAGTCCTTAGAGATGTGGTCATATGTACTCTTACGGCTGTAACATGAAAAAAGGAAATCATGCAAATAATGTATGGGTGCTGATTTGTGTGTATAATACTTTCAGTCCACATTGAGGACATCAGCTGAGGAGGCGGTCACTAATGCGTCCTGAGGATGGATTGCAAGGAATGTGGCCTCATGTGTCAAATCTCCTTCTCCAAATGCAGTTTCTGTGACCAGATCTGAGGACGTATGCAGGGACACATTGGGTGCTTTCATCGTTTACTTAGCGCAGTCTGTCTTTATGTGATCCGATTTGCTCAGGACTGGGTCTTAGTGGTATCGCCTTACAATCTCAGGAGTCTTTCATTTAGTGTTGGTCTGAAAGCAGCTCACAATATGCCAGAGATGGGATTGGCAATTAGTGGATCAGATGTATCTCCTGACCTACAACCACCCTCAGATGTGTGTGTGTGGAAGAAAAACAAGGTTTGGAAGCACATACGGAAACCATCAGAAGCACTGTCATTAATGACCAATAAAGAGAGGCTGCTGATGCATAACTGCAGGGGCATTCTCCGAACACCTGGATGATTGCGCGGCTTTGATGTCTGCTCTGGAGGAAGGTCTGACGGACCCGATGCTATGTTATTACTACTGTAATTGGACAGCCGAAGGACATGCCCTCTTATCACTCACACTCTTGTCTTTTCTTTTCGTGTCCTCTTTCTTCATTAAATACAGGGTGTTTGGTCTTTCCGCTTGACACACGCAGCAGTTAAAATTGACTCAAACACCCAACATGCTTTAACATGTGATGACATTAGTCTCGAGGCCATCTAATCTAACACAATCTAGAAAATGAGGGGACACGCAACAGAGGTATGGACAGAGGGCAGGAAAACTGGACTGTTGGGTTGAAGTTGGGATGAATGGTCAACGTAATCACAAGACAAAGCCTAATATTGGAGGAGATGCACAGTAATCCCCTGAAACTTGTGTTTACAGACTCAAATTAATCTCAATCTGGTTGAAGGAGGCGGTTCTGAGAGACAAGTGACCAACACTTCTAGCATCATCCTTTTCCACTTGCTTGGATTTTTTTGTACTTTGACACTCACTCAAACGACATAAACCAGTTTACAAGAATGTCCTTGTTTCAAATCACATTTTTCATTATATGCCAAAAAGAGATTGTCTTTGGCTAACAAGCTCTACTCAGTTTAAAATTTTATTGTATAATTTCATCCTGCAAACACATCTAATTCAATATATTAAATCCTAACAATATTTCTTCTGTATCATCCTCTTGTTCTCCCAGAGAGGCAGACCTGTTCTTGTTGGAGTCTCGCAGCCTGTGGGCAGCAGAGGAAGGCTGGCTGGAGTTTGACATCACCGCCACCAGCAACCTGTGGGTGATGAGTCCAGTACACAACCTTGGTTTGCAGATCAGCCTGGAGACCAGCAGCGGTGAGGAATAATGATTACACACAGTGTTGAGTAGCGAGGACAATATCAATGTACACTTAATGTAAGACATTCAACGTTAATTCAGGAGTTTAAGCTTTTATTCTGTGTTATTTTGTGTGGACGGAGAACCTTTTGTTTGAGTCCACTTTTGAGTTTTTTATTTATATTAATATTTAATAGCTCTGAATGTCTACATTTGGTTAAAGCCCCAGAGTTCACCTGTGAAGAATGGATTTAAAACCAGAGAGCAGTCTATAGGAGAAAAGCAGACCATTTCTCAATCTGAGAAAACGCAAAACCTTGAGATTCATTGCAGTCATCAACGGTAAGGTTCAGAAGCTCAGACTGGAATTTTTGAGTTTGCGCCACGAAAAGTTTGTGAAGGACAGATGAGACCAGGATGAACCGCAGAGAGGATGTGTTCATGATCCAAAACATACAAGCTCATCGTTGAAGCAAGGAGGAGGTGGTGTCATGGCTGCTTCTGGAATGAGCTCTTGATGATGTAACTCAAAATGGCAGCCGCAGAATGAATTCAGAAATTTCGTCTGCCAGTTTAGAGAATAAAAGTGTATTGTGCTACAAAGTAACACATGTCTTTACCTCTTTAACTCTTTACCTCAGGGTTTAAAGTGGCATTGTCAATCTCTTTCCTCTGTGAAGAGAGAAACATTCTGAAACAAATAAGATGTTGGCAAAGCTGCAGTACAATGCTGTTGTCAGTGATGTCAGGCTTAAGATATAGGCTACCTCCTACTATGTTTCTTTAGTTCATCTAAAAGTGGCACAATCTTTAATTTTAACACAGCTGAGCATCATACTCACATTTAGATCTTAAGCCGCCTTCAGTTTACAACAAAAAAAAAAACAAATTCACTGATGCTTCAGATCTTTTTAAGGGGATGTGAGACACAGTACCTAGTTTGTAAAAAAACAACAACAAATATGTAAGAACAAATGGACGAGTTGTCTTACTATAAAAGTCTCTCAGTGTCTCACGTCTTAAGTCATCTGCTGCTACAGCATCAGGAGATGACTCTCATTTTCATCCTTTTGTCTTTTTGAAAAAACATTTCTTGCCATGTGTATTCCCCTCTCCAACAGGACAGAGCATCACTTCCAAAGAGGCGGGGCTTGTGGGACGTGACGGCGCACTGGAGAAACAGCCTTTCATGGTGGCGTTCTTCAAAGTCAGTGAAGTGTACGTCCGCACTACCCGCTCCACTGGCGGCAAGCGGCGACAGCAGAATCGCAACCGGTCCACACAGCCACAGGACGGATCCAGAGGTCTGGGCCCAGCAGGTCAGTCTGACGATAAATTTAACCAACCGTATCCCAAAGTTGTCGGGTCTTCTGATTGGCTGAAATTTGGTTTGTGAGTTGATGTGATATCATTTTTAGATTAGATGTCATGATTGACAGTGGGTTGACTAAGTGTATGGGTCATTGATACCATAGCTTTAACCTTAATCACAAATGACCTAACTTTGGTTCCAGTGTAAGACTCCCTTACTCAGATTGAGGATATTTTAGCTTTATTTTTGTACAGTGGAAAAACCTATATAGTTCTATTAGTTAGAACTTAGTCATTAATTAGAGTTGGATCAGATGTTTGGCTTTGAATTTAGGCTTTAAATACTCTAAAGCTTAGTAATAGATAGATAGATGGATAGATGGATAGATGGGGTTCGTAAAACAGAGAGGGTACTTTAAGAACTTATGTGAATGAAAGGAGGAGAGATACAAAATGGTGAATATGGAATATTTTAAAATCCCAGTCGTTGGTTGCTTCGCCTTCTTTCTGACGTGATGAACAGGTATAATCCTGATATTATGAGCCGTGCACACTGCTGTGCTCACACAAATTAAATCGAGCCCTAATCCTTTCACCAACCACCCGCTGCGTAACAGTAACCGCACTTTATGGCTTTAAAGATGCTCCTGTGAGGCTTCATTGTGTGACTGCTGCTTGACATGAAGCTAATACTCGGTGAGTCTAATCCCTCACTAATTTGACAGATGAAGCAGTATGGTAATAACAAGCTGTCGTAGTTTGAAGCTTTGAAAACTGTTATGTATGAGAGCAGAATGTCTTAAGTCTCAGGTCACCAAAGTCTCACGTGCTACGATAAACAAACATTTATTTTTTTAAAGAAGATAAACTATAGAAACGATAAAATAATGTTCCTATGGATACTGGATAGTATAATTGTACATTAAATACATATTAAATCAGCACTACATCCACCTTGTATTGAAATACAGTAAATTTGAGTGACATCATTCTTCAAAGCACACTCTACTACTGTGTTTAAGACATCCAATAAGGCTGTATATTTGACCCAACAGCAGCTTAACTTCAGCACACCTGTTTCCAAGACTTATGTTGTAGTTGTGATAAATGAAGCGCTAAGTGTTCTGAGACGCTCTCTCTCTTCTGCGGCCACAGCACTGTCAACCAAAGCCGATGCTCAGACCAAAACGGGTCTGTCTGCAAAGCCAGAGCCGAGCCAAATCTAAATCTTACATCAGGTCGGACACATCAGACTCTGACACAGAGCCACATGCGACCCAGCTTGGCCGGGTATCTGAGAAACCTTTACCTCCGCTTTGCTGCTTCTGCTACTGTGTCTAATGACTCCACCATCTGTGTGGCATGCAGACGAGTCTGTGGGACAAGTTGGGTTTGTTTTCACTGCTGCTCTCTGAGAATCCTTCACTTTGATTTGTTGGCTCTGTTTTCTGTTTGTTATAGAGCATCCTCTCTTTGCATTCTAGGGCTTGTGTTACGCACAGTTGAGGCTTGGCTACATTATTACTAAAAAAAATGCACACGGTGTATTATGGCCACCTGCAGTTCTACTTGTTTTGCAAGCAAAAGATAGCATTTACCACATGGTACCTTGTACACTTGACCCGAGGGTCAATTCTTTGAATAATCAGCATTGGCTGATTAATTATTGTATTAATTGGCTAATAGATCAATAGATAGATTCCCATTGACATTAGTCCACAGTTTCCCTACAATAAACACAATCAAATTTATTAATAAGTTTAGTTTTTGTCCCCTGTTTCATGCATTCAGTGTATTAATGAATGTATTTATTTGATCTAAATAAGTAATAATAAATGCTGTCAAAGTTTAGTTTTTGCCACCTATTTCATGCATTCTATATTTTGCTAACACGTTATATTTGTTTAAAGTGCAGCTTTAAAAGTATAGCATTTCATCTGAAAAACACTGGCTTAAAAAAAAATCATAGATCAGCCATCAACTGCTGTGTCCGTCATAGAAAAACCCACATGTGCCGACCTCTAAACTTGACAGCAGTCTGCTTTCATGTCTCACTTTGTATCAACGAGACGGGGAAAACTTTCTGCAAAGTGAATCTGCTCAAAAAATCTAACAAGGACAATCTGTTAAATATGCATCCTGGAGGGCTGGACTTTACATAACCCAAAACATCAAGACCTCTCCACCTCACCACTCGGGACGATGGGGAGTGTAAATATTTAGATCCTACACAGGAAGCGGGGAGGCCCCCCTCGCGACAGCCGAGTGTCCACAGCCAGCAGTGGACTGCTGGGATTGGATGGGATGGGAGGATCCGTGAGGAATTCAGGAGGGCATATGGTTTCAATACCGCATCACTCACTCCAGAGACGGGGAGGAGGACAGGATGGATGGGGAGCGCATCCGTCTTGTGGACCGCTCACGGGGGGGAAAACAAAATATGGACAGTGTCTCCCCAGTTTCTCTTTAGCATGGAGCTACAGTGCATCACCATGCACCGCTCCAACTCAAAGGAGCAGTTCACTGAAAATTCACCTTAATAAAAAGTCCCAGGAGAAAGAAAAACATAGGATCTAAAGGCGTAAAAAGGCAGCAACGTGTTTGTTTTTAATTACTCTAGTTTCCTATTTTCCACATAGAGAATTTTGTCACTTGACTGTGTGTTCTCTAAAAATAATTTCCCTCCTCTCCCTAAATTGCACACTCCTGACCTGTGAGGTTAACCGCTGCACTGATCATTTTATCTTCATTTTAACACTCCCTGACAACATCACAGCTATTTCTGTCTGCACAGCAATGCTTTATCATACTGTACTCGCCAAAGGAAGACTAAAAGTAACACTTTTACATCACAGTACAGTGATAATATGGTAATATGTTTGTATTAAAGACATAATGATATTGTAATACCATCTTATTGTTATGTCTTATTATCATTACTAAGCTATTACCTGGATTTAACGTTAGAAATAACTTACTGTAGTATTATTTCCTTATTACCAAGCTGGGAATTGCATAGGAAATAAGATGCTGTTATTATAATATTAATACCTCCTATTACAAAACCGGGCAGCGGTGGATCAGTGTGGGGCGGCGGTGACTCAATGGTAGAGAAGGTTGTTGGATTGATCCCCGGCTCCACTGGTCTACGTGCCACTTGACCTCAAGTTGCTCCTGACGGCTGTGCCAGCAGCGCATGTCACTTTGGATAAAAGTGTCAGCCAAATCACTAAAAATTAAATAAAGTTTTAAAAACTTGGCATATTTCTACCAAATTGTTCCCACACTGTTTCTCAAGACATTTAACAGCATTTTAACTATGAAACTGTATTTTCTTAAACCCTGTGATGTTTTTTTGTTCTTGGTTTTTCCCTCACTTTTACTGTTGCATGAGTTGGATTTAATATGATGTAAAATTAAATGTTTTCAAGATGTCAAAATTGGGACCAGCTCCGCCAAATATGTTTCAGTGGGATTAATTTTGAGGTGATGATGTGATTACATTCACAAGAAATCTTCTTTTGTTTGACATTTTTCACTCACAAAGAGGCAGAGTTTGTTGAATTTGTAGACCAAGCGAGCACATCATGTTTTCTTGTGCAATGAACACATTTGCCATTTCTCATTAGCAAACGTGGAATCACGAGGAGATTGCAGGAATGTTTCTCGGTCCCACAGCCATCTCTTCTGTGTGCGGCAAAAAGAACAATACAACACCTTTTAAAGGTAATTTAGGGTTTTATGGGCAAAGAAGGCAAGGGAGGTACGGGGAGTCGGGCTGGGCTTCGGCTGCGGGGGAAGTTAACAACCATCCAGGGAAGGAATATCACATCCCAGTGTAGCACAGGCTGCCTGTAAGGCCTGTAATTAGGCCTATCCAGTCATTAGCTGCGCAGCTAAAAGACTGACCACGCTAACAATATCGCTTAAAGAATTATAATAACACAGCACTGAGCCAGCTGTGTTTTTTCATCTGTCTCTGTCCTCCTCCCTCCTCCTCATTCTCCTCGCTCCTTCCCCACCCGACCTCCTTTTGTTTACTGTTGGAGTAATTAGACATAGTGGAGCTCCCTCGCAGGGTTTAATAACCGCTGTGATGAAAGACAGGAAGAAAGATAAAACTTCAGTAGTAGTGGTTGCTGGGTGGGAGAAGAGAGAGAGAGAGAGAGAGACAACAGTGACATTTTCCTTTCATGTCTTCATAGCCGTTGGGACTCTCTCCTTCCTTCGCCCGAGACGAGGACCCAGACTTTATTTTAAATGTTGGACACATGGAGCTCACCACCACCATCGCTACCACCTCGATGGGAGCTCATGTAATTTCCACAGTAAAGCTGCAATTTTTTTTTCTCTAAAATGAGTAAGGAGTTGAGAAATTTCTCGAGTAAACTATAGACTTAGTGTTGAGGGAGATTGTGGCTGACCATAATCTCACACACACACACACACACATAGAACAGTGCAGCTAAAACATATGAACTGGCATCTTTTAATTCCCTGTACTTTCCATGTGACATGTGATATGTGTTAGGGTTGCACATTTCCTCAATAGTTTAACGGGTAATAATCATTAATCATTGAGAGTAAAAAAAAAAAGAAAAGAAAGAAAACACATCCTTTTCTTGGTTTATGTTAAATTTAAAACGTTATTCATTTCTTTTTGTGACATTCTAGGGGAATTGTGGGATTTCTCAACCTGGGCTCTATGTTTAAAAATGTGGGTATGTAAGTGAATAGCACTTACAGACTTTAAGAATTGGTTCACGAGATGGGTTCAGTCAACAGCCACGACTTCTGCTGATTGTATTCATAAAATAATAAAAAGGGCTGCAGCAGTTATTAACAGTCAACTCATTTTATAATTTGATGAAAAGATTGTTTCAAACCGTTGAATCTGTTTTTCAAAAAGGTTTTCAGATTTCTCCTGCTTAAATGTGAATATTATATTAAATTGTTTTATTTCAAAACAAGACAAGAACTTCATAATTTTGAATTTTTTTTTTTTTTTTTTACTTTTTCAACATTTTCTGACAATTTCTCGAAAACAGTCGTCAGATTCATCAGTTACGAAAATAATCTTTAGTTCCGGTTACTAATACTTCCTGTGCACAGTATT
Organism: Solea solea; assembly: GCF_958295425.1. NCBI lineage: Eukaryota > Metazoa > Chordata > Actinopteri > Pleuronectiformes > Soleidae > Solea > Solea solea. Next base: position 41,427,971 of record NC_081134.1, on the reverse strand, counting down.
CCACAGTTATATCTTTCATACTGTCCTGACATACACAAAGTGAACAGCATCATCGTTAATGTTTAATTAATGACATTATAACTACATTAATGTAGGGCAGGTAGTGTTAAAGTTAGTGAAGGGTTAATATCAGCCTGAGTCACCACGCACTATATCAAAAGTCTCAGTGTGGCACAGCTACAGTCTTCACTTTCAGTCATGAGTAATATTTCCGCTGCTATTGAATACACAGGGTGGGAACGGGGCAACTGCTGTCAATGAATTCAATGTGAACTGTGCTTAGTGCAGTGTTTTACGCTCACATGGTCAAGCGGATGTTTGCGTACCCACAGGGAAACATTTCCAGGTTCACACCGCTGGGTAAACTGCCGTAATATGGAAGTAAAGTTCAGCAGTTGGCCACTGGCTCCTTTCAGCTCTGCAAGGGGAAACTTTTCTTTCCATTTAATACGCAAATATTTGACTTTGACGGTCGCGCAAGTGTCGGGTGACGCGAGAGTTCACCGGTCTGCTGATGCTGAAAGGAAGTGTTCAATATTTTTGGAAATATATGTATGAAGCTTCCGTGCCAAGAGTGAGAGGAGTAGGTTGACACCACTTGTGCTTGTCAAACGGTTTACAATTACAATACGATGTTGTTTTTAAAACTCTGTTCAAACATTCTTCTTCCAGATAAATTCAGTGACTAACCGCTGGGGAATCTTCTCACATCTTTAGGCAATGACATCAGATGTGCAAAACACAGAGAAGTCAAGGTTTGACATATTATTTGAGCACCATTTTTTTCAAGTGTTGGAATTTTTATTGAGATGAACTTTGTCACATGTGGATGTGGTGAGAAGTTTTCAGCTCTCAAGGCCAAATCTGTGATTTAGCTCCTCGTTTGAAATGTGAATTGTCTGGATTTAGAAGTTATGTTCTGAATAAGCAATGCCCGTTTTAATCAAACTTTGTACTCTGACTGAGTCATCACTGTTGATCATGCAAACACATTCATGCAGCTGAATACAGGATAAAGTACAAAGATTTCCCTTATTCAGTGCCCCCTAGAGGCAGAATATCCCAAACTAGCATCAAGCATCCAAAGTTAAAGTTAGATTTATGATGTGAGTGAATTAATGTGAATTTATCTTATATACAAATATAAGACTTTAAAATAGGGATGGGATGATACCACAGACCTGAGTATCTACTATTTTAGACCATTTATGAACTTTGAAGCTGTTAAAAACACATTTATGCTGAGTCATATCAATTTATGCTGTCATTTCTTGAGAAAAAATAAGTGTAATTTCAACAATGTTATAGCCATTTACACATGTGCATTACAACTTACCACAGTGGATCTACAAAGGCACAAACATTTAGTCACAGGCATCTCAAACTGAAAAATATAGCATTTTATGAAATAATAATAAATAAAAAAACATCATCCTGTGGGCCGTATTGGACCCTCTGGTGGGCCGGTTCTGGCCCGCAGGCTGTATGTTTGACACCCCTGGTCGATAGTGTTCAACTCGGTGCTATGTGCACATAATCTGTCACAAACTGAAGGGCAAATTAAGATTAGGACAGCGCACATCAATGTAAATATCCTGGAATTAGCACAATTGCTAAATTACATCCGTAGTCTTAAAACAAAAGGAGATGAAATGATTTACAATCATCAGCATGGAAGCAGTAATAATTGTGAAACTATGAAACTCTTTATTACGGTACCACCGTCACTTTGGTGAGCACATACCCGCACTCATGTTCACATAACTTTTTGGATGTATGCTGTATTATTGTTAACTGTAGAACCTACCAGAATAATCACAATAATTATAAGTGTAAACCCCCCCCCACCACCAAATTTTTAATAAGCAACATCATTAGTATACGTTTTACAATCATAATAAGTCGAGTCAGTGTGAGAAGTTCCTTCCTCGCTCGCTGTAAGGAAAAAGAAATGAATGGTATCCTCATGGGAGCCAGCGCTCAGCAGTAAATGTGTGGCATTAAATTTTACAGACAGGAAGCAGAGATGTGGTTTATGGGCCCCACAAATCTGAGCCCTTACACTCAATGAAAGCCCACAGTAAATATCTGCTTTATTCCTTATAAAGAGACCCACAAACGGTAAATGCTGATAGCTCAGTGGGGCCGGGAGGTGCGAGGAAAATAAAGTGTGTGATGACGTCTATGAGACAAAGAGGAAGAGGGTTTATATTTCTTAATACTTGAACCTTTGAACCTTTGGATGATAGATTTTTGAAAGGAATTGTGAGGAAAATTTTGTTCTGAAATAGTGAGATAAAACACAATTTTGTCGTTTCCAAGTTCATATCAGGCCACTTCAATAGGTTTCCTCCACAGTTAAAACACTGCAAATGTGCATTACAGTGCAAGAAAAACATTATTTTTATTGGAATAATTAAAAGGAAAAATCTGCGTAATCCTACAGCAGCGGATCTAGGAGGACCTGGTCTGCTTCCTCATTGTGAAGAGCTGTATTCAGTAAATCTGTTCTCTTTGCTGATAGAGATGCGGGTCAGGCGGTCCACAGGGAGGCAGGATGAAATAATCTCACACAGTATCCATGTGTACTTCTCGCACTCACACACACACACACACACACATCCACTCCACGCATATAAACTCTGTATTTCCACATTAGCACACATCCAGCAAACCGCCTTTCCTCTCTGGGAAGGAAGGAACCATAAATGGGGGAAACACCTGACTCTATGTGACAATTATACATGTCCCTTTGACCTCACCGGTCTAACAGTGCCAGACTTATCACCATGGTGCTGTGTCAAACTTGGAGAATGGCCGGGCGCACGCATTAAAACTGACCACAGCAAAAAGCCTGTTTGTCTTTCATGAAACCACTCATAGCTTGTCTTACCTCAGGACACAGCGATGGTGAAAAATAGTGTCAGGAGGAGCTTGTTTTGGTGGAACGTATACATTCTGGGAGGTAATCACAGTCATTGAGTATCACATGGTCCAAAAACCTGCCATTTTTAGTGTGAAGGCCGATCGCTGTTGTTTCCTGTCATGGGAAAAAAAGGGGGATTTTGAAAAATGATGATCATATTCATGCTGCTTTTGTTTGGTTCAGGTTCCTAAACAGTTGGAATCACAGTGGTGCTGTACTTGTATTCTTTTTAGCTCTGATTCATCAGGCCTTATTAGTGTAGATTAGAACACCTGCACTGTTTCTTAGTGTGTGTGCTGTGTGATTTCTATTTTTCTGTTCAAATTTGAAAAATCATTTTGAACAATTTGTGTGTTTGTGTGTGTGTGCGTCTGTAAGAGTGTGTGCTCATGTGTACGAGTGAAACTTGGAGTGATGAATGAATTCTGCGTGCGGGTGTTTGTATATGTGTGTGTCCGTGTCTAACTCTGGCTGAGTAAACAAGACTGCTGTTGGTGAAATTGTCAGTCTGCACCGACTCTCTGACAGTATGACTGACACGCACACACGCACACACACACACACAGGTTTCCATGACTTCAGAGGATATTAAATTGACTTGCATACATTTCCTGGAGACTTACTCTAACTGTAACCATAATTACTACTGACCTAATCCTAATCTTGACCTCAGCCTCACCTTAAAACATGTCTTCACCTTAAAATGTTAGTCCCCTGAATGTGACTGTAAACAGATTTAGGTCCCCACAACATAATGAATATATACACACACGCACACACACACATACACAGGTTTGGGCAGATACACTTTTAAGGACTCTCCTTGACTTCCTAACCTTAACCTAACCACAATTCAAATCTTACCCCTACATTTAAATAGCTTGTCAGATAGTAGGTTCTGCCTCATTAGGACCAAGTTTTAGTTTCCATGAGGACTGCTGGTCCTGAGAAGGTTAGTGGAAATGCCAGAAAGGGTCCTAAAGAGGAAACAAATACACACTTCTCTGGAATGGAAACTCATTTGAATGCTTCTTTTTTTTACCTTCTTGTTTATGTATTCTATGGCTGTGTCTTGTAAATAAAATTGTTTCTCTCAGTTGCCTACAACAAGCAAACAACCATGTTTGCACGGCTTGACAAGTGGCTAAACCGAACAGGCTTACAACGCAGGGAGCAAGTTTTAAAATGTAGCAGATGACAGGTTTGGATGTGAGAGCCAGGGACGCTTGGAGTCGAAGCTGAAAACCTTTTTATTTTTCTTGCCATGTGTAAAGTTGTTGTATAAATAGCTCTCGCAGTAACTCTGCTGGGCCCAATGGACTCAGAGACCCGTATTCTATGTGTCAAAATAAAAAACAAAAATAGGCATCCACTATATGTTTTATAACTAACTTTAAACTTTGAATATGTGCCGACCAAAAACCAACTGCAATAAAAACACTTGTGGGCTCAGGGCTGCAGGATTACTTAAGGCGTTGTGTGGCCACCAACACACTTAGTTTGCTTATGTTTTAAGGTGGTCAAGCTTGTCAAAGGAAAAACTGCCTCCTGAATCCAAATCTTTTAAGAGCTCGGGGCCTTTTAGCCAGTGTCACACACTCTCTGAGTCTTTCTCTGGGACGTTTTTTAAGGAGAAAATAATCAAAACTATAAAGGCCAGACACCAAAGTGAGTGAGGGAGTGAGAGAGAGAGAGAGAGAGAGGGAGAGAGCACTTGAAGCGTCAGTGGAAAGTTGGTGTCACAGTCTAACAGCGTGTTGACTGATGCCAGCAATGACCTTCTCGACTGTAAAAACCAAACCTATACCTGGGACTGACCGCCCGGCTGCTGGGCAGCTGCAGAGTGGAACAGACATAATTATGAAGCAAACTGCAGAGCAGGAGAGCCATAAACACATTTGTCACTGCGTCACCACTCTGTGCTCATGCTGTGCAGCATTTTCAATTCTGACCGTAATGCCGAACTTTCACTGGGTTTAATTGAAATCTTTTCAATTACCTCACAATCTGTCCTCATGATGGATTAGAGACCGCCTCCACAGCTGATGTCCTCTGACACAAACCCGTTCACTGCCACAATATCAACACCGATCACCACAGACTTTCTTTTTCTACTGGTCAAAATCCTATTTCATATTAGTGCAGCGTGAATAGAGCTTTATTTTACTTCTCTTATTTCTCTCTCTCCCTGTCGGCTGCTGAGACACACACACAAAAACACACATCTGTAAAATCAGCCTTGTTAAAAACACAATTTTGTTGTCTTGAATAGAATCTAAATCGCATGTGGTCACAGGTGTAGAGATGTAACAGGATGCATTTTAATGCCAGGTGTGAACAGTCGTACGTGGCTTTCCATGTGTGAATGGATCACAGATGAAGTTCAGTAATATCAGGTTTAAATGGGCTCATAAAGACGCATAAGGTATAAAATGAGGACCAGGTTTGTCATGCTGGGCGACGCAGAGGTCTGAGTGCATCTTAAAGATCGTTTCCTGACGATTTCTGTTTTTTGTCTCTTACAGATTACAACAGCAGCGACCAGAAAACGGCGTGCAGAAGACACGAGCTCTACGTCAGCTTCCGAGATCTGGGCTGGCAGGTAGCAAGCGTTTTCTTATTTTCAGAGAACCAACCAAGTTATAATACACATGAGGTTAAAGCAGTGAAGAGAGAGTATGAGTATCAGTCCACATTGTTGGATTTCAAGATAAAACATTTCTCAAAAAGGAATTTGCTTTGCAGATTATTTAGACTATATTTTCCAATACATTTACACACAAAATAAGTTTGCATTCACATTATTATCAGAACATTAGTGTTTTTTTTGTTTTACTTTGACTAGTTCACTACATAATTTACATCAATACCACTGTTTCCCAGGCTCATGAGCCTTGGAACTGCCAAGCAAACCTATGTAAAGAAAAGGGAGTCTACTCTCTACTTAAAGTAGTCTGGAGGAGTCTCTGGTGTGTGTGTATTTGTGCACAGAAGGTGTTTGTGAGGAAACAAGCAGAGGAAGAAGTAGAGAACAAATAGTGAGCTGTTCACGCAGCACTGACATCTAGAGGGAGACTTCCAACACACACACACACACACACACACACACATGCACACACACATGCACATATATACAGTGGCGCAAACAGGTCGAGCAAAGTCAGCTCCAGACTTTCCACAGGAGGCAGATTTATAACCTATAACATAATTTGCTCTCATATCATCAGTCAGACACTGGTGTAGTGAAATTAGATTAAGAAGATTAAAAAAAAATGTTTTTGTTATGTTTCATGTGCACATACCATAATTTGAGAACCACGGGTTTAAACCAGTGTTTACCAAACCCAAATGTTTATATGGCCACTCATTTATAAAGATGCTTAACCATTGTAAACCAATTTTGTACATAATATAATGTTTTCTGAAATGTTTTCTTTAAATAGATAAACCAAGATATATAAGTTTGGTGAAAGAATCCCTGCACGTTGCATGTATTATTCAATACATACACAGACTTTGATAAAATGAATGCATTTAGTGTTTTACCACATTAGAGAAAAAATGTAGGGATAAAAATGTACACATATTCCCTTTCTTGCTTTTTACTCAAATTAAAATGTTGTCCCATGTTTCAGGACTGGATCATTGCTCCTGAAGGCTACGCAGCCAACTACTGTGATGGAGAGTGCTCCTTCCCTCTTAACGCCCACATGAACGCCACTAACCATGCCATTGTACAGACACTGGTAAGACCTGCAGGAGTTAACCACTCTATTTTGTGGTACACAAAGGTCACTGTAGTTCCCTGACGTGCTCGGGAAAGGTCAGGGTGAGCAGAGGAGTAGCACTCATCGCAACATCTCCTTCATTTTTCAGGTGCACCTGATGAACCCAGAGAACGTACCAAAGCCGTGCTGCGCCCCCACCAAGCTTCACGCCATCTCGGTGCTCTACTTTGATGACAACTCTAACGTTATACTGAAGAAATACAAGAACATGGTGGTGCGGGCCTGTGGCTGCCACTGACACCACCAAACTCCTTCATAGGCTCAGTTTAAAATGGAAAGAAGCTGTTGGCAAAGGGCTGCAACCAACTGCACCAGAGACTCCGGAGTAATGTTGACCTTCAGTAGAGGTCAATTCTCTGCACAGATCCTCAGCAAGGATCGTCCACCCTGAAAGATCATTCAATAATTCTGGACAAAAGCTCAAAAGCTCTTCCGGTGACACCGTTTCTACACAAGGCATTAAATAATAGTTGTCACCTGAAAGCAACTGAAACCTAACCAAGTGCTGAGTCTTCAAATGGTTATCGCCCCCTTTACCAGATTTTGAGTGGAATCTTCTTTCATGGATCTGCAATGAATGAATGTGTGTGTTTAAAAGTGGGGGTGTCCGTCTGTCTGTATATTGTGTCTATGGACGTGTGTGTGTGTGTGTATAAATGGCTAAGAGGCTACTGCACCTTCTCCCTCACTGAGAGGGGTGAGGGCAAATCTAAACTGTTGGACCAGTCCGAGTGCTGCTTTCTTTATCTTCTATACATTTATATATAAAACACAGAGGCTCTGTTCTCAGAAGAGGCTTGTGTGTAAATACTGACGGACGACTGTCTCCACAGGGAGTGGCTTCAGTGTCATCACAGCACTGGAAACCAAAGGTTTGAGTTTCAGATGGGAGAATACAGGACCAGTTTCCTCTCCAGTGCAGATATTAACCTGAACAATCTCACACCAAACGAATAATGCGTTTGACGCCGTTGTTTCATATCCCCTTCCTTTTTATATGTTTTCTTCTCAAGCCATATTTGCCTTCCTAAAATATAATATGGACTGAACCTAAGTGACCGCATGCTATTTTAGTGCACTGCTCCAAATATCCGCTCCGTGTCAATATTTGCCAGACTCACGCTGAGCTGCGATTCACCAGACGGGCTCATCGTCTGATGCATGTTCTGGCTAAACTGGTGTTTTTCTCCAAAGAGCTGAAGAATACGGCCTTATCCCTCCAACATACCACAAATGGCCATTTCTACGTTTGCTGCGCGCGCTAAGTTAACAAACGTTCCACCTCGGACAACTCGGGAGAGATTGTGGAAAAACATTTAGCGAGTCAAAACCAGCCGACAGAACGGTTCCTGTGCCAGATTTCTGAAATTAGCCCTCTGCTTTTTCAAACCCTGAGGGTAAAAACTATGTCGAGTTGTGTGTCCAGTGGCAACATTCTGTCCAATTGAACATGTTACTGTGAGTTTGAATGACAGTCTTTTTTAGAGACCATATCTAACTGAAAAACTAACACCAGTAAGAATCAAAATACCTTCCATGACTAACCAACTATAAATTACAAAATATACCTCTGGTAAGCTGCTGTTTACATTTGTGATCATGTTTAGACTGTTGATGTAAATACTTGTACATTCTTCGCTTATTTATTGCACCTTTTATTAAAAAAAAAATAGAAGAAAAATCACATACCTTTTAATAACAAAGACAGATGCAAAAACACATTGAAACTTATTTTTTAAATTTTTTTACTATGAAATCTCATGTTACAACTTGCCATTATTTACTCTTTTTGTACAAAAAACATGGGTAGTGAACAACCCGTGACTCACAAGAAAAAAACTTCTTATCTGAGGGGTTTTTTTTGGACCATGTGCTATCCATAAAAACTTTTACTGACAAAAAAAACCCTGCCGTCTCTGACTGTTTATGAACTTCTCATTGAACTTGGGTCAAAGAGCATTTTCATTGTACTGGGCATGTGAATGAAGTTTGCTACGTCGGGATTAATGACAGAAAAGGTGCTGAAGAGACCTTTAAAACCAGGGTTGTTACAACTGTTGGTCTTTACAACAGCAAATAAGGTCTCACAATATCAATCACTAATTGAGTGTTTGTTATTATGAGACTTAACTAAAGGGTGTAAATTTAATTTTTTAGTAAAATCATCTGAAAAAAGCTGCAGTCTCAAAGCCACTTATGTCACCCAGAAAGATAATCCAGTTTCACAAAGAAAAAAAAACATACAGTATGAAGAGGTGGTGTGATTGTAACTCGCCAAACTGAACCAGAGCTTGAGTCAATGTTCTTTCAGTTGTGTCTTGAGTGTTATAAAAGTGTCCATCCAAAGGAGTGTGCTTGTAAAAGCTTCACAAACACAGAGAAAACAGTGGCATCACAAACGGTGTGAATGTTCTTTCAATACTGGGACTAAGAGACTGATCTATCCCCTCCAGCTCCGTCTGCTGTTGCTTCCCAAATCCCTGATGTGAACCTGCACTAAAAAGACATTCTAATATTTGTAATGCATTTGAATGGACATCTTTGTGGAGGGGCAAATGGGTGTTTGAGTGGACATGGTTAAACTTAACCATTAACTTAAGATGGTCAGTAACAGAGACATGGAGCAACACGGTCCAAACCTGAGACGCTGACGGCTAGAAAGAGCAGATATGGAGTGGCTGAGGTCACAGGAGTCAGAGCAGGCACAGTGCAAGATATTTACCAGTTTCCTTTAAATTATCCTTAACTTTTATTGATTGCCTTAAATCGTAAAGAGAAAAACCAAGTCATGACCTTGCACCGTGTCAGACTCCCATGACATCCCATCACAGCTCCCTCTAACCTGCTGAGTTTCCCTGAGAGTTAAGTCAGACGAGCCATCACTTGACTCATGAATATGAGGTACCCTCAACTTAACTCAAAAATCTTATTTGGGTGATGCAAGCTTTTACAATCTCTTACCTGACAGTACCGTAAGATTAATGATTTAACAACAGACCCCATGTATAAAATTTTGTATTTCAAAAAAGTCAAATGGCTACATAAGATAGATAAGTCAGAAACAATCTTTTTTTTTTTTAACCCAGAACCTTTGTCCTTCAGAGTTACCCTTTTGATAAACATAACCTGTAAAGGAAATTTGGACATTGCCAAGTGGATTTCCCAAATACACAGTATTACCTCATTTCCCGACCCAAGAAATACAGATTAGGAGAACTTTGTTAACAGCAACGATGAATACATTCACATTCCAAAGACACGACTGAATCATTCTGTCCTTGAACACTGGGGAAAAAAGCAAGAGTCCTTCAGTCTGCCATAGGCTAATTCCTTTGATGAAGAGAACCCGAGTGCAGAGAGAGATAAAGGGGAGCTACTGAATGAGAGCGTGAGTGGTGTCCTGCTGGTCAGATATGCAGTGGGGGCGCTTACTTCTACAGCTCGTCTCTCGCCTGCTTCATCACAAAGCTATGTAGGCTCTCCAGGTCGCGTCCACCATGATGCTCGTCACCCTGTTCCCCCGCTCTGAACATGAGCAATGTGGGGTAACCTCTAACCTGGAAAGAGATGATGATAAACACGTATTCAGTGTTTAAGCTCGTATAAAGAAGAGAACACACTGGACTACAAGTGTAGAATAAAAAGACTAAGACTGAACAGCTACATCTGCAGCTCGACTTCACTGTGCACGGCAATGTACAGAGTAATTAGAGCTGGTGGGAGAGTGTTCACAGAACATCCAGATGTTTCACATGTGTTTACTAAAGAATGGCGGCAGCTGCAGAGATGCCTCATGGCAGGATGCACGATATCACCAGTGCTTTTTGCCATGACATGAGCTTTTCTTATTAGGGAGGGAGATGAATAACAACAACATAACAAAGAAAAAGAAAGTGTAATGTAAAGACCTCGACACACTTACAGAATACTTGTTGCACAGTGAGCGTTCTACAGTGCAGTCCACTCTGGCTATCTTGACATCAGTGAGGCCAGGAAACTCCTTCTTGGAGAGATCCTCCCATGTTGGAGAAAGGTTCTTACAGTGGCCACACCTAGAGAACAGAGCGCTGTTTTACTAACAGAGAAAACTCCAAGGTTTGACAAAAGTGATCACTTTTTCCAAAGTGGTGCTCGTCTTTCAGTGATGCAGGACAGTATTCAATAAAAGTATGAATGGACAACTAAACATGTGAACTCAATGTGGCATTAAAATGCCACTGATTCTAACACACTGATCTTACCATGGAGCAAAGAATTTGATGAAGGTTAAGCCCTTGGACACAGTCTGTGCAAAAGTGTCTTCCGTCAGGTCCAACACACCGGACTGTGGACAGGAAAGGGAGAGAAAATTACATAAATATTTCACAACATTACAAGTTCTTTGAATATAAATTGGGATTTTCTTTCCAATGTTAAGCAAAACTTTAATTCCAGAATTCAAATTATTTTACCTCCTCTTTGGCTGGCTCATCACTAGGAATCTCATTTGCTTTTTGTTCTTCACTGGGTTCTGGCTCTTGCTCCTCAGCGACAACAGCCTTCAGCTGATTGTCCACAAAGTCCTTTAAAGAATCCAAGTCCCTCTTTCCTTTGTACTGCTCCTTCTAGAAAGACACAAACATAGGCATTTACATTACAGGTGACTTTGTTTCTATCTGTTTATTTAATGGTCCCAGTGCGATGTAATGTCATCGAGGTTATAATAATATGCAGTAAAAGAGCCACAATGGCAGTGATGTTGGCTAAGCTTAATTAGAACGGCTGCACCTGCAGAACAAAATGTCAGGACTAAAAATGTCTGCCATACCTTCTGGCCATTGTTGAAGAAGAGCAGTGTGGGATATCCCCGTACTCCATTGTCAGAGCACACCTCATAGTGCTGTGTACAGTCCACCTACAAAACAAATACATCACATGTTACTGTATTACAATGGTACATACATCATAAATGCAATAGTAATAGTATTTTCTTTTAGATATTTGCATTAACAGAATGAAACATTTAGAAAGTAGACTCAGACCTTCACAAAAACAGTCTAAATAACTCCATTTTTAGTTACCTTCAATCACTCATGTTGAGTGTTGTACTGTTTTGATATCTGGCTAATTGTTTATATTTGCAGCAGAAACCTGTGAACCTGAACACAGTGTGGAAGACCAACCTTGCCAATCTTGACATCATCTGAGTGCTCAAAGGTGCTGGCCAGCTGATCCCAGGTGGGGGCCATGGCTTTGCAGTGGCCACACCAAGGGGCAAAAAACTTGACAAAATGAGCACCTTAAACAAGAGGGGAGAGAAGCAGTGTTAGGAAAAAAACCTGCAAGTTACTTTTACATCTCATGGAGCAAATGCCATATATGAAATCATACAGCTCTTATACTGAGGTCAAAAATAACCAATTACACATTTTATAGCTCTGTGGAAAAGATGTAAAGGTAAACACCGTTTCTAAAGTCAGTAATTTCCTGCCCCTTTTCCATCTCAAATGGAGAAACATTTATTTTTCTTAAAACTCTAAATATTCAACTTCAGCTGAGCTTAAAAAAAACATAATTTCAAGGAGACAATTATCACGAACACTGTTTATTTCTGAAGTCATTGTCTGAAAGTCCAGCAATACAAGAAGACTGGAGAATAGTGTTACAGAGCGTGTTGACCGTCACTGTGGATTGTGACTCAAGTATTTGTGTTGAACTGTCAGTTATGTAAATCACAGACATGAGGAGTTTCCATTCTCACACACACTCCCCAGTGTTCGTGAAAACTGAGTATGAAAACTAAGTATGTTTAAAAATAAAGACAAACAGAAAGAGTTTATTTGTTTCAGCAGGATACAGCTGTTTCAATACACAAGTTGAAGTTGCCTATTTGCCTAGGTTAGCTGTTACAGCAGTACTTAACAGCACATCTTACCTTTGGTTACATGGGTCTTAAAGTTGAGAGCAGTGAGCTCATACATTCCCTGTTTAGGCTCTGGGGCTTTGGGAGGCTCTGGTTCACTTTCTGGTTCCTTGAAAACAATCAAGAACATGCAAATATGAACACAACTTTTCTTGCACAGTTATGGATCACTTGTTTATGATTTTAGGACTGTTTCGTGAATAAACACAACTCACTGAAGGCTCATCCTGGAGTGTTTGCAGCATCCAGGTCTCCAGAGACTTCAGATCTCTAGGCCCCTGGTACTTAATAGCCTCCTGGTCTGGCTTAAACAACTTAAGCCTTAATAGGACACGAACACAGACATACATTTTTAATTACACAAACACAAAGAATGTTCCAGCTAGCCTAATAATTATCATTACAGAGGCAAGTAGTTTGTAATTATAATTGTACATTAACATGTTCTTGGAATTGCTGTGTTTGCAGGTGCAGTGAGACAGAGCCAAGATTTAAGAGGATGTCATTAAGAAACTTTGAAAACATTTAACCAAAATGGAGGTCAATGTCTCACTTCTGTTCAAAAGGGAGTGTAAAAAGTAGTTTGTAAGACTTGTTTTTAATCTAAAATGCCACAGCTAGTGAGTTATTCTTTATTTTTATTTTACTTGCTGATGTGACTTACGTAGGGTAGCCTCTGATGCCGTGATTATTTGAGCAGAACTTGGTGTCCTGGACGCAGTCAACTTTCACCACATACGCCGGAGGATCATCCATGTTGTTGTATTTGTCTGCCAGTTCATTCCATGCTGGCTGTAATCTCTGGCAATGGCCGCACCTGGACACAACAGTGGTTTATACATTTTTTTTGTGTACAACAGACGTGATTAATGTTGAAGCTTTTACATGCACGGTTCTGGTGGAATGCATATTTTGCCCAAACTTAAAAGACATCGTTAAGAGATTACACAACTGCTCTGTACTGACCAGTAGTGTCTGAAGTAGACACACGTTCATTACCGCTCATGTGATTTTGGCATATGATAGTTTATTGGTTTATGGTAGCATAATGTAATGGTTACCTACTACTGAAACATGTGCCATCTACTCTATGCTCTGAATGATCCAGAATAATAACTAGACCGTAGTAACCTTTCATGCAATGTTTGAGTATTGAGACTTAGAACAATTAACATATTAAGGATAAAACAACTAATCTAAGAGAGATTAATCATTAGTAGCAGCCCTAGATGTAAAGGTCCGTAGGGCTGCAACATAAATTATTATCATTATTGATTAACTGTTTTTTCCATAAAATGTAGAAAATGTCACATAATGTTTCCAAAACCTTAAAATGACACTGCCCTGAATGTGTTGTTTGGTCAAGTGATTGGCAAAATTGTTGGCAAATAATTCAGTTATTAATGAGCACCTTGTTGGCCTAAGTAATCAGGGTTTGCTAAAACATGAACGAATTGATCTTGTGCTCTCATCTTTATCGTGTTTGGTCTCTGTATTTATTGCACTTTCCCTTTTCCAATGATATATTCCGTTAAGTGATGATCGGAAGCAAATCACTGAATCGCTCAGTCACCCTGGAAAACCGGGAAGACCCACTGACATAACATCGGTCAATCAGTGGCTGCCACGTAAGCACAGCTTCCCAAACTCCAACTTTGTGCAGCGACAGACCACCTCAGCTCCGAGTCAACGAGTTTAACTGAACAAAGTGATTTTAATTTCAATATCAACAGTTACTGCTAAATTATCAACTTATTTTGAACGAACAGTAAACTGTCCCACCGAAGCCCAACACACGAAAAGTAACGCAAACCGTTACGCTACCGGAGTTGGCTAGCTGCTACGCTAGTTAGCAGCTAGGCTAACCACACCGGTGAACCCATGATATTTGATAGTGTAGCCACCTAGCTTGTGTGCTAACTAGCTTTCTGCTACTGTGCCGGTTAGCTATAACTTTAAGTGGCAGGCAGTTTCATTGTTCTGCATGTGGGGGGCATTGTGAAGACAATGTGAGGCTGTTGTCTGCATTTTCAATCACTGTCGTCAGGAACAAAAAACTATTGCCAACTGTTCGCTTACCATGGGGCGAAAAACATGACAAAGTGAGGTGCGGTGGGCACCGCGGCGTTGAACATCTCCACCGTGTAAGAGTGCTTGGCATGTTCATCTTCTTCTTCTTCGTCCGCGTCGCAAAATACGCTAGCAAAAAGCAACGAAATACAAATAATAGACATCAAAAAGGGTGTGCAATTCAGTGCAAGAGCCATGGTGAATGTCTGTCGGTCGGTGAGCAGCAGAGCAGTGTGCCTGTAGTGTACTGTAATAAGACTGACCCCCAGTGTGCACGCCCCTCTAGAACGCACGATTTAAAGGAATGCACACTCTGGATGGGACACGATCATGTGGAGTTTCCCTGCTGGCTGTATGGAGAGGATGTTGTGTTGATCTGTGGCAGTTTAAAGAAGAACCGGTCTGTGATTATGAAAGCCTATGTGATAAAATACTCACAGTTCACTTTAGGTACACCCTCCTTTGAACTGCTTGCTGATGCAAATTGGTCAAGATGACCTTTTGACTTTTAAACTGAGCATCAGAATGGGGACGAGGCGTGAGTTAAGTAGTGGCCCGTGTGTTGTTGCCAGATGTACTGGACGGCATGTCAGCCCTCATTACAACCGAGCTATCCAGAAGACATCTCTGAAGGAACCACCCACACATTGAAGAACCTTGATGCAGATGGGCTCCGGCAGCAGAAGATCATACCCGGTGTCACTTCTGCCACTTTATTAGGTGTCCTGTGTACCTTGTAATGTAGTGGACGAGTGTGTTTTACTCAAAACAAACATGATCTTCTCTCGGTGTCTCCCTTTAGGGGTCGCCACAGTGGATCATCTGCCTCCATCTTGCCGTATCCCTTGTGTCCTCTTCTGTTTCACCAACTGTCCTCATGTCCTCCTTCACAACGACCATGAACCCTTACCGTGGTCTTCCTTTATTCCTCCATTTTTAGCTCCATCTTCAACATCTTTTGTCCAATGCAATCACTATTTGCACATCTCAACCTTGACTCGGGAATTCAAACTTCAACTTTTGTTAACTCTACTCCTTACATCTTCACAGTACCACTTGTTGCACAGTTCCCATGTGAAACTTTATGGCTGGTCGGTTTTCATATAATTAATACACTTTCCTATCTTACAAGCATAACAATTGTTTAAATAACTATACTGAATCTGGATCACCACCAACATCTCATAATTTCTTCAGTCGGCCATAACCTACATTGACACTAAAATGTTATTCAAATCTGTCCTTTACTTTTTAAGGTATACTGCTCACAGACAAATGCTGCCAAATACACGAGAGAGCAGAAGAGGGAGAAGGAAACCAGGACCAGGATCCCCCTGGCCTCTCCAGGAGGGGATCCTGTGTGCTTCTGCAAGTTGAGGGACCTCGCTCTGCTCAGGTAAGTGTCCTTTGTGGTGTTGTTTGACCACACTGGTGTACTTTTATTGCAACTCAGGGTTAAAATGGTGCTCTTTCTTTGTCAACTATTCTGTGTTTGCTCATGTGTTTGTGTTTGGAAACGCCCACAGTAGCCTGGTTGTGCATCCTGCTCCAGCCAGTCAGTCAGGGATACATCTGTAAACACCTACCTCTACTCCTCAGTCTCATTCATTAGTTGAGATGTCTGGGCCCAGGGCCAGCTCAAGTCTCTATACTGTAGTGTCCTAACCTGAATTTGATTTGGGGGGCCCCTCTCACCACATAGGAGTAGCCTGTGCTTTACTATTATTATTATTACTTATATTATACCTGTGTTCTTTATTCCAAACTAGTGTCAGTCTCATTTGTTTTTACACTAGGGTAGTGAAATCACAAAAATGGCATTGTAGTAAATAAGTAAACCAATTTAATGGCTTTGGTTTACAAACCTGGCACAAATGGGCACTAAATTTGCAGATATCTAAATTGATTTATTAAGTTTAATTAATGGGCTGTGGAGTGTTAACTTATTAAATCAATAAGTTAACACTCCACAGCCCATTGGGGCTCGACTCGACTCACCTCGGCACGGCATGGCACGGTTAAGTTGCGTTTCCACTAGCATAGTATCCGGTACAGGTACATTTATTTTATTTTATTTAGAAAGTTGGCAAATAATTCAGTTATTAAAGACAATAGCTTCCTTGGCCTGGTCAATGTCCCATCTGTGATGGAGAACCTCTTCTCTCTTACGTCTTCTGATACTAAAAGAGCTCAACAGGCCGCAGGCTGTTGGCTTGAGCATGTCCTTACTTGTCTGACTTAAAATATAGCATGAATTCAACTTGACTTGATTCTCACTATGTGAATATGGACCACATTCAGGATAATTTATGTGAAGCGACAAAATCTGAAATATTACTGTTAAAAGAAAGCCAACCAAATCGTACTGGGAAGGTCAATGAGGAAAAAACTTCATTGGGAATATGGGAGATCTTTTTTTTTTAAATCTTAGAAACAGAAAAACAAATGATCCAATGAATTTCAGGTGGCTGTTCCTCTTTGGCAGTCAGTGTTTCTTTAACATGTAAGACTATATTTCTTAAAACAATTGGCTTATAACATGTAAATGTAAACTAAACATTTCTGCACCACAGTGTAGGTGTTTTGTGACTGCTGCTGGTTCACATGACAGATGGACTATTCGACACCAGTGGTTCACTGTGAATCACTGACCTCCTCCCCACAACTGGGAAACATTTTTAGGCAAATGCAATTAATCCAGTTTATTACATTGGATAAGCAACTCCTCTTGTGGGGGCTGTAGTTTTATGTAATGGGATCAGCGAATATAAATCATGCATCTATTCCCACGGTCAAGTGTGTTTGTGCTTGTCTGCGTGCTCACTGGATTAACAGCTCTTTGGCAAGTTCCTTTCCTCTTATAATATAGTCGTGATTTCATGAAACCAAATATGTACAGTATTTCGCTTTAATCATCCCCCCTTTTCCTTTCATCTGGACAACAGGAAGAGTGGGAAGAGGGATTGAGGAGGTTGCGGCATGGAAACGGAGGTGTCGCCTAGAGCAATGCTATGGTAACAATTTTCCAGACTGTCAGAGCTCTTCCATGAAACCAGGTCTTCTTGAATGTCTATATTGTTAAAGTGGGTGAAAATGATCTTTCCATGCACGGCCAGTGGTTGAAGTTGCATATATATGTGTTATAGACTGAGGTGTTTATGTGCTTTGTGTGTTGATGAGTGTGTGTCTGTCAGTGCGTTTGAGGCAGCAAGTGTTGGGGGATGTCCTGCTGTTCCCTTGACAACCATTAAAATTCCACTGTTACACACACACGCAATTTTGTCCACAGGGAGTAGGCCACGGGTTTTCAGTGACAAAGTAATATACTTGTAAGAGACGCTCTAACAGAGATAGATGATACTACAATGACCCCAAGACTGAGACAGACAACCTTTAACCCATAGCTGTAAAAACGAAAAACTTGCGTTTACTTTGAAGAACTTCATGAAATGTTACCTTTTGACCGTGACCTCAATTGCAGAGAGCAAACTCGACGAAAACAACTTGCAATTCTCATGAACTTCACAGCATCTAAGGAAAAAGTATGCATTCTGGAAAACAAGAGTTGTTTGATGGCACTCTTGTGCCAGTGTGTCAAAATACCTCTGCTTATTACAAGGCTTGGTTGAAAAATAAATTCTAAGTATGACATTCTACAGACTATTATATCTGTATAACCAATCACATGGAGGACCGTGTACCAATCTGCCGAAAGAAGTCTGGTAAATCTCTCAATGTCAACTCATTGGTGGACACCCTGTGGCATAAGTGTCTGGATCAGAAACCTAAAACACCATGGAGTGTTTTTCCAAACATACCATGTAATGTATTTGGAGTGAATTAAACCTTGTTTTTGTGGTTATTGGCTGACAATTCTACAGTTAAGAAAAAAGAGGATAAAAAGGGCAGGGGAATACTATATGTTGCTTTTTTCATGTCTTTTGTCAAATTATTATTTTTATTTTTTATTAATAACTGCAATAACTTGCAGGAAAGACAGAAAAAGAGCTACTGTACAGTAGCAACAGTAGCAAAGGTCAAAAACCCATGCATGAAAAAACATTAGTTTCTTGTTTTAAGAGAGACAGAAGTGTTTATAGATATACATGGCCCATGAGATTTCACATCACATGTTTTGTTTAGTTTTTCTGCCCCGGATTGATCGCATTCCTGCTCTTATTACTCTTCTGTTCTGACATGTCGCCAGAAAAAGATCTCACAACCACTGAAGTGTATCAGAAAATGTCGGCGACATCCACTTGTGACTCACAGTTCTCACATTCCAGCTGTCAATCACCCCGTAAAGCACCAATATTTCCAAAGTTAATTGTAGCGAAAATGATATTTGAGCTCCTCCTCTAAACAGCTTCACAGTTTCCGTGACAAGTCATTAACTACACATCACCTATTTAATCTCAACATGTCATGTAGCTGTGATGAACGTGACCAAATCGCTGCTGACACATTTTGCATTTTTCTCGGTAAAGTGGAGGTCACATAGTTGTGGGTGTCCACTGGTTACCCACTGTTGATGGATCGGCACCTTGCCAGGCCAGCCATAGTATGGTGTAATAGGAAAAAGACTTATGAGGATTTATAGACCCCAGGGGGATTGAGGGTATTCTATGTATTTTCATAATTGCCTGGAGTTAGAGGGTGCAGTGAAAGTGAGAGACAATAAGGAACAGAGAAAGGCTGTTAGTGAGTGTGTGTGTGTGTGTGCGAATATGAAAAACAGCCCAACGACGTTCCCACGCTGCAAGTGATTTGTTTTATGTCAAGACAGACAAGGCAACAACAACGATGCGTTCGTAAAACGAGACGGCTGCAGACATGTTGGAGTATGACTGAAAAGCACCCATGAAAAGTTGTATAAGTGAATTCTAAAACCCGGTCATAGCAGTTTCATGGGATAAATGCCCCTGCGGCGCCAGTGTATATACACAAACGCTCCCTCAGTCAGTCTGATAGTTTTGCTTGACATAGCCATAGCATGTGGTTCTGTACATTAAGACCAAACAGGTGCAGAATCATTGCATTTCCTTTCACACCAAATCAAAACATATTAAATTAGTATTGAAACATCACTTCACTATTTCACGGGCCTTCACAATAGTGTTAATGTCTGTCTTTTTACAAAAATAAGAAGCAAAATGATATTATATGTAGGTTAATTGCTGCTAATTGTCTATCTACTACTCATTTGGTTGGAAAGAGTCACATGCTTGTTTTATTTTCACCCATGTTGTTGTGGATTGTCAACATCATTGCACATTGTGTCAAAGAAGGTCACAATGCGTCCCTGACCATACATTTCCATTTATGGGGTTCTCAGTTCTGTTGAGGGGTGTGGTTTCCATTAACGTGCGGATGTTGCGACACACGTAACACCCACAGGCGCAACACGCGCCTGTTCAGAACAGTCCTCACACAACTGGGCGTCACACAATCCAAAGCCAGACTTGTTTCCATTAGGAATACAGAGACGAGTCATGGCCATGAGTATCATATCCTGAACACAGGATGTGACCAACAGAGGAGAACCAATGTCATTTACAGACAGCTCACTGGAGCCACTTCAACAGGCACCTGTGCCGGGAAAAGACAGCAGAGGGAGGACTCTCCCACATAGTTGGAACTCTCCCAGAAAATAACATTCAAAGGATGTACAGTGGAAAGTGACTTGCCCTTTAATCTGGCTGACTAAAAGATGGTGGGAGAAAGAAAGAACGAAAGAGAAAGAAAGAGTGCACAGTTGAAATAGTAAAATAGTGGATAAAGGAGAGGAAGGACGTGGTGGTTATTGGGTTGTTGGCTGAGGATTACCTTGACAACTCTGTATCCCATGTGTTGTGTTCTACCTCTTCCTCCTGAAATCAGCCTCATGACTGAAGCGGTGCCAGTTCAGTTGATGCGTCTGCACCCATTGGAATTACCATCATTTTCCACAAGTCATGTCAGCTGCTTTCCCTCTGTTGGAAACTCTGCATAGATGCTGTAAACAAGTTTCGTATTGACAGGTGCAACAGGAAATTACTCATTCGTAAAAAGCATGTTTTTATAAAAATGACCTTATTTAAGCCCCATAGGTTTTCGTTTGGCAACCAGGTCAATAAAAAAAAACTTCACAGAGAAAAAACATGTTTATTTGTATGTCTACTACCATAGTTAACATATTATCTCTATGTCTGTGACTGAAAAAGCACTGAAAGCTATAATCTTACAATGAATCAAGTCAGGAGCAGAGGAATTGACAATTATCATGGCAGACATTGTTAATATTATCAGTAACACCTGTGCTTTTCCTGCTAAAACATGTCAAAATGTCTACTGTGGATGAGGCACAAATAAGACAGCTTTATGGTAATTATAACTCTAGAGCATAAACAACAACTTTTACAGTCAAACTATTCTCCAAGTCCATGCAATAATGATGAAGCCTATCAGCTCCACACAACTCTCTCTGTCTGTATGTATGGCAGCATTAACGTCTTTACGTTTTAAGTCAAAACAAACACAGGCAACAGCAACATTGTGATTGTAAAGTTCGACTGAAAACACAGAGGCATCCATACAAAGTTTCCGATGTGAATTTCACTGCTCAAAAGAACCCAGTCATCAGCACTTTGATGGAATAAATGCCCCTTGACCCCGCCTGTCCTTGCACTGCCACTGTACACCTACAAGTGCTCCCTCAGTCTGGTCCGATGTAGAAAACTGTTATATTTGTTGTACAGACATAGAATCAATAGAGCACATGTTCTGTGTGTAGCGTCCCCGGCTGAATGATGGTCGAACTCCTTAACTGATGGTTCATAGGTTTATTAACGTTAACGTTGCTCCAATAAAACACACCTTGAACACACCGTAAGAGCTATGGAATAAACAAAAATATTATTACCAACTTTATAATGTTCATAACAAATCAAGAAACTGAAATAAATGTCCCTTTCAGACCGACAGACATGCCCTACATCGCACCAAAACAGCGTTATTGCTAGCTAAAAATACACTGCAATAAAACAATGCAAAACTATAAAAGGACATCACATTACTATTAAGCATTAAGCACAACATTAAAACAAAATTATGACAAACCTTGTGCCCTTATCAGCCAGGTGCTAAACGAAATTATTAGTAGACATTTTCTTAGCGTTTTTGAACTTTTAATTGACTCGTTTGTGCCGTGCAAACGCTGCAGATCTGCAGATTCGTCTTTTTTTTGATTTCCGGTTACACACTGTATCAAAATAAAAGCACCAACCTAAAAACAGGAAATGACGGTAAAATAAAGAAAACAAGTCAAACTTTCAAGGAGATTACTTATAAAATAAATAACTATGGAAACGAAACATTATGAAAATACACTGTGGCATATTAAAGGTCATTTACACTCCCACCAAATTATGAGTGCTTTTCAAAACAATATGGGGTACAAAGCATGAATAATTTTATGACTCAATCTGACCTTTGACCCTTAAAACTTTAGTCAATTATAATGCCCATGAAAAACTCTTCATACTGTAAAGGATATATCTGTGGAGTGAAGAGGGTGGTTAAACAGTCTCTAAAAGCAGGATCAGCTTCTGCACAGGACGTTCGACGATGGATGGCTTGCCAGAACGATGTCCCTCCTTTCCCATCTTTTGATCTCCAACACGAATCTTTACCTTTCTCACAAGTCCATCTGTATCAGTCACTGTTTCTATAACTTTGGCCAACTTCCACTCATTCCGTGGCAGATCATCTGCCTTCTCCATGACAATATCGCCGACCTTGAGGTTTCTTCTAGGAGTATGCCAGCGCTGTCTAGTAGCAATATTAAAGAGGTACTCCTTTCTCCAGCGACTCCAGAATTGCTCTGAGAGATATTGAACGTGACGCCACCTCTTACGAGCATACATGTCCTCTCTTATGAATCTGCCAGGAGGTGGTAAGGCTGTGATAGATTTCATTGTGAGCAGGTGATTGGGTGTTAGTGGCTCTGGACTCTTTGGATCACTTAGATTGTCGACTGTCAGAGGACGACTGTTCACTATAGCCATGGCCTCATAGAAAAATGTCCGCAGCGAGGAATCATCCAGCCTGCCTGGTGAGAGCGAGAGAGTGGAACGAAGAACATTCTTCACTGTTCTAATCTGCCTCTCCCATACACCTCCCACATGGCTTGAATGAGGGGCGTTCATGCTGAAATCACACTGCCTGTCAGCCAAAAATGTGGTCAGACGATTTGTATCCACTTGCTTAAGAGCCTCATTTAGCTCGTTTTTAGCCCCAACGAAATTAGATCCTTGATCAGATTTTAACTGGCGAACTGCTCCTCTTATGGCAATGAAACAACGGAGTCCGTTAATGAAGGCATCTGTTGACATGTCGTCCAACATTTCAATGTGGATAGCTCGACAGCACAGGCAGGTGAAAAGGAGGCCGTATCGCTTTTGCACTTTGCGTCCGTGTTTTGTGAGGAACGGACCGAAGCAATCCATTCCACAGTATGTGAAGGGTGGTGATGGGTCTACACGCTCTGAAGGCAGATCCGCCATCCGTTGTTCTTCTGTGACTCTCCTGAGTTTCCGACATGTAACACATTGATGCAGGTGAGCTGCCACTGCTCTATTGATTCCTGGGATCCAGTATCCATTTGATCTGACCTCATTGATGGTCATACATTTTCCTTGATGTCGAACATTTTCGTGACAATGTGCAATTATCATCTTGGTGATGGGATGATCCTTTGGTATGATCACTGGATGCTTTACTGAAGAAGGGAGGGATGCATTTTTTAACCTTCCTCCCACCTTGAGGAGTCCATCTTGATCCAGAAAGGCATCTAACTGATGCAGTTTGCTCTGAGAAGAAACTTGAGTAGTCTTACTGAGCAACTTTATCTCTTCTGGGTATACTTGTGTCTGAAGGTCCTTTATGATGATGCACCATGCGTCCTCTCGTTCCTGCACAGTGCTGTGATCTGTTGATTTATCACCCCTAGCACGACGGATGAGACGAGCAATGGCTTGAGTTGCTCTTGACCACGTAGAAAACCTTGACAAGCGATCAGAAAGACTCACTTGTTCAGATGTCCATGTGTGTAGTGTCTGAATCCTTTTGACTTCAGGATCTCCAATCTGTACTTCAGTGACGACATCTACAGCTGGGGGAATCTCCTTCTCCCATAGGAAGTGAGGTCCTGAGAGCCACCTTGATGTGAGAATCTCACTTGCATTTGAACCTCTAGAGGCAAGATCTGCTGGGTTATTGTTGGTAGAGACGTATCTCCACTGCTGGGGTGCTGTGCTGAGGTGTATTTTCTGTACTCGGTTTGATACGAATGTATGGAAACGACGTGCCTCGTTATTGATGTACCCCAAGACCACTTTGGAGTCCGTCCAGAAGTATTCATCAATATCGGCCAAACCAAGCTCCTCCTTTAGGGTGTTGCTTGCTGCGACCGACACAACAGCAGCTGTCAGCTCCAGCCTGGGGATAGTCGTGACTTTAATAGGAGCTACTCTGGACTTTCCCATAACCAGAGCACAGTGAACACCTTCATCTTCATTTACATATCTCAAGTAAGAACACTGGCCATAACCATATGTGCTTGCATCGGAAAAGTGATGTAGCTCTTTTTTAATGACTTTTCCAAAGCCGACGGGCACATAGCAGCGCGGTATGGTGATTTCCTCCAAATTTGCAAGATCATTCTTCCAGCGCTCCCATACTGGTTGCAGTTCACTGGGGAGGGGGTCATCCCAGCTTGTGCCATGCCTGCACATTTCCTGAAGCACCTTTTTCCCGGTGAGCAGAAAAGGGGCAACAAAGCCCAGTGGATCATAGAGGGAGGCTACTGTTGATAGTATGCCACGTCGTGTTGCTGGCTGGTCTTTAAGGCAGACACGAAATCTGAAAGTATCCGATTCAATGTGCCAGTGGATACCTAAGGCCCTCTCAAGCGTTGAATCGTTGAAGGCCAGGTTTGGAGCCTTCACTTCAGTAGCATGCTCCGTTGACGGAATACTATCCAGTACTGATCTGTTGTTGCACACAAACTTATGCAGCCTCAACCCACCCATAGAACAGAGCTCCTGAGCTTCCTTTGCAAGCTGAATAGCTTCATCTACGCTTGCTGTGCTGGTGACACCGTCATCAACGTAAAAGTCTTTCATGATGAACTCAGAGCCAAGGGGAAATTGGGTCTCATGATCTTTAGCAAGTTGTTTCAGTCCATAGTTGGCGCATCCTGGTGAGGATGCAGCACCAAACAGATGAACCTTCATGTGGAACTCCTGTGGGTCCGCATGCAGGTCGCCATTTTTCCACCAGAGGAAACGTAGATAGTCTCTGTCAGCTTCACACACATGGAACTGATGAAACATTTTTTCAATATCGCACATCAGTGCTACATGGTGCTGTCTGAATCTGATGAGTACACCGATTAGGCTATTCAGTAAGTCTGGGCCTGACAGAAGATGGTCATTCAGGCTTGTTCCCTTGTATTTAGCGGAGCAATCAAAAACCACACGAAGTTTGTCAGGTTTTTTGGAGTGATAGACTCCATGATGGGGAATATACCACTTCTCTCCTTTCTTTCCTTGCTCACATACTTCCGCTGCCTCACCCTTTTCAATCACCTCGTTCATGAACTTCACATAATGTTCCTTGTACTTTTCATCTCTCAGCAGCTTTCTTTTAACATGACTGAGCCGGACAACGGCTAGTTGTTTATTGTCAGGGAGGTAGGGTCTTTCTTTAAAGGGGAGTGGCATCTCATAGTGACCTTGGGTGTTCATCTGAATTCCTTCCTTTAGCACATTCAGAAAGAGGATGTCATCCTGAGACACAGCCTTTCCATCCTTACTGGTATCCTTAAAGTCAGACTCCAGAACTCTGATTGCATCAGCTGGAGTCACTGGAGGAAACTCTTTTATAACTACTCTGTGGCACATGTTGGTGATGCTTGGTGAGTCATGGTGTGGTGATGAACAACCTACAATACTCCATCCTAAGTCTGTGCGAACTGCGTAGGGTTCACCATCTCCTCCATGTATTACCTGCCGTGGTGCCAGTGCCCTTGAGCAATTGTAGCCTATCAAAAGACCAACTTCACATTCTAGCTGTGGTGGGATTTCATCTGCTATTGTGGTGAGATGATTCCAGTGCCTTGCCGTTTCACAGGTAGGAATGTGTGTTCTGTTCACTGGTATGCAGTCCTTTGTGTATGTAG
Organism: Solea solea; assembly: GCF_958295425.1. Lineage (NCBI taxonomy): Eukaryota > Metazoa > Chordata > Actinopteri > Pleuronectiformes > Soleidae > Solea > Solea solea. The sequence goes on along the minus strand of NC_081134.1, from coordinate 41,402,064 downwards.
GAGGGAGATCAATGAGGATGTTGGAGTAGTAACCTCTCACTCTGAGACCTGAGACCCTTTGACTGTGTATTAGTGCATCTTTACCAATCATTGTAGTTAGCTTCAGTCTCACAGGATGTGTCTCAGTTTGTAAGCTGTTGTTAACTTCCTGTTCAATGAAAACTGTATCACTCTGAGTGTCCAGAAGAGCATAAACAAGCCTTTCCATACCTGGATTACTGATGGAGGAAACCCACACTGGCACGATCATTGAAGTGTTAGCCGATGGTTCCTCTGTTTCCACGCTGAGAGACAATGTGGTTGCTGCTTCGTCTCCGCTGATCTGATTTGGAACTGGTATGGTTTTGGTTTTAGTGTAGCCGTCGTCATGTAGGAGTGTAGGATGTCTTCCTTTGCAGCTGTCACATGAGTGTCGGTGACGACAGTCTTTTGCGTTATGTCCTGGCTTCAGACAACCAAAGCATAGTCTCTTTTCTTTTACATATTTTCTTCTTTCATCCAGAGATTTTCTTTTGAACCCAGGACAGCAGTGCAGGCGATGTTTAAAGTCCTGACAGAACATGCATGGTGGCTTTAAATCTGTTTTTAACTGCTCTGGAGTTTCAGCCTCTGTAACTGTCTGTGTATGGAAAACACTGGATTTAGACTTCCTTTCCTTCAGATAATGTTTATCTACATTGGGCTGTGATGAGTGGAGGGCTTGGAATGAGGTGATAGGATTACAGGCGATCTCTGCCTCCATTAACATGAAGCCGACAAAGTCCTGGAAGTTAGGAAACTCCTGCCTGTCTTTCAAGGATTGTGTGACTTTTCGGTTCCACTGCGATGCTGCCCAATCTGGAAGTTTTTGAATCAGTTTTTGATTTTCTTCACAGTCATTCAAAATATCAAGCCCTTTAACATGAGGTATGGCTTCTTGACATGAGTGTAGGAAATCAGCAAATGTTCTCAGTCCTTCGGCATCCTTTGGCTGAATCCTTGGCCACTTTGCCAGTTTTTCTCTAAAAGCTCTCTGAATAATGAAGGGCTGACCATACCTTCCGTTGAGACGGTTCCATGCATCTTTATAAGCATTGTCATCACTTCTATAAAAGATACCATCGAGTGTCTTTCGAGCTGGACCTCCCACATACTTTCTCAGATAATGCAGTTTGTCAGCTGAGGAAATATTCCTTTTGTCTATGAGCGATATGAATGAGGCTTTCCACTCGATAAACTGGATTGGGTCACCAGTGAATAAAGATGGTTCTGGCATCGGGAGCCTGTTCAGAGTTATGCTATCTTGGACTGCTTGAGCCAGGTAGGTCACATCTGTCTGTGGAGGTGATGATGTCGTTGTGACATATGCAGGCTGCTGGATGGGAGCTGAAGACACAGGTTGCTGTAGGGACATGTACCGTTGTTCACCAATGCTGTGATCAGTGGAAAGGACACTAGCTTCCTGCATTACTTCTTTGTTATAGGTTATCAACCTAGCTCGGGCAGCTCTTATATCCTTCTCTGCCTTTAGTCTTTCCAACTCACGTTTCTGAGTTTCAAGTTCTTTTCTCTGCTTTTCCTCTAGGAGTTGAATTTTTTCCTTTTGTCTTTCCTCCTCCAATAAACCTTCATACTCTGCTTCCTTTGCTGCTAAGTCTGCCGCCGCATCTGCCCTTTTAGCAGTTACGATGGAGCTCACAGAGTTTTGGCTGGAGTGTCGACTTGAAGGTGAGGCTGTGGATCCATAGATAGAGCGAGCATAGTCTCTGTTAAGCAGCTCACACAGTCGTTGTTTTACTGCTTCACTGTCAAATTCTCCATCTATGCCTGTTATCCTTTCATATGCAATTCTAACAATGTCCCTCGTCACTGCTTCACAGGCATCAATCCGACGTCTTGTCTCACTGGATGGAGTGAGGTGATCTCTGATTTCCATATAGATGCGAATAACATCCGACATTCCTTCTTCTAGTGTGTCTATAAGAGCTGCAATCTCATTTTCAGGAATGTTTGACTTTAATTGCTCTCTAGTCTTACGTGCTTGGGTCTTCCATAGTTCATAAAAGTGAGTGAGCCTTTTCTCCTTTTTGTGAGCCTCCTCTCTCTGAAATGCAAGCATCTTCTCCGTGGGGTTCTTCTGGCGACCAGAGCGGCGAAGCGTCTCCTCTTCGCTGTCTTTGCAGATATCCATTTGCTGGTCTGAGTCGCTACTGTCTAGAGATGCTTTCATTTTATGAGTGGGTGCCACAACCTTAGACCATCACATCGAGTCTCTCCGCAGTCATCCTTGGACATGAGTGTGGTGGGACTGATGAGGTGAAGCTCTTACTGTAGCGTCCCCGGCTGAATGATGGTCGAACTCCTTAACTGATGGTTCATAGGTTTATTAACGTTAACGTTGCTCCAATAAAACACACCTTGAACACACCGTAAGAGCTATGGAATAAACAAAAATATTATTACCAACTTTATAATGTTCATAACAAATCAAGAAACTGAAATAAATGTCCCTTTCAGACCGACAGACATGCCCTACATCGCACCAAAACAGCGTTATTGCTAGCTAAAAATACACTGCAATAAAACAATGCAAAACTATAAAAGGACATCACATTACTATTAAGCATTAAGCACAACATTAAAACAAAATTATGACAAACCTTGTGCCCTTATCAGCCAGGTGCTAAACGAAATTATTAGTAGACATTTTCTTAGCGTTTTTGAACTTTTAATTGACTCGTTTGTGCCGTGCAAACGCTGCAGATCTGCAGATTCGTCTTTTTTTTGATTTCCGGTTACACACTGTATCAAAATAAAAGCACCAACCTAAAAACAGGAAATGACGGTAAAATAAAGAAAACAAGTCAAACTTTCAAGGAGATTACTTATAAAATAAATAACTATGGAAACGAAACATTATGAAAATACACTGTGGCATATTAAAGGTCATTTACACTGTGCTTGTGTTATAGTTCAGAATTTATGGAAAGCTTTTCAAAACTGGATGTCTTCCAAAATCCATAAATGTGCATTTCCTTTCCAGATGGGAGAAATCATAAAAACTAACAATTTAGGAATTTTTGGTAAATAATCTTATGATTGTAACAACATATTACAAACATGTTGATTCACCTAATCCCCCCCATGCTGCTATGTTGTGTTTTGTATTGCTCTTAAGTCTCAGTATGAATAAATAATAATAAAAAGGTCTGATCGTATTGGCTGACAGTCCGTTTTCACATCACAGTGTTACATTGTTTCTGTTTATGAGGCCTAAACAAAGGACACATAAAAGCGTCAACAACACAAGTTACACACTACAGCTTTAAAACAGTTAAACATTTTAGTTGATTGAATATTTTAAATCCCTGTGGTTCACAAAATAGAGTTGACAAATATCTAAATCAGTAACCAATAGGTCTATATCTGATTCTGATTATTCTGTCTATGAGATATAGATCTATGTCAAAGTTGACATCCTGACAGCCAATCAGATCACACTAATAAAAAAAACAAAAAACGCCTCTGAACTCAGCTGTGTTTGATTGTCCTCACGGTGACTAGAGCTTCTGGTTAGCACTGCAAAACGTTTGCTCAACTGATTTAAAACGTAAGTTTCAGTTGTCTTAGGTTGAATTGTTTATATCTCTGACTCTTGACTTTGCAAACATTTATTTTCGAAGTGTTGTGTGTCACAGTAAAAATGAAATTTGTTTGTTACCAATTGAACTATGTTAGCATGTCACACTGTGTGCTACCGGTTTATATGTGCGTTGAGATGTATCATGTATGTGTTGAAACGTTCTTTAATGTGTTTAATTTGTATTTGTGAATGTGTTGAATGTGTTTGGTAGCTTGCAAAGCTACAAGGGTTTGAGTATCATCACTGTAGATAAAGTTTGCAGTGTCTTATTGTTATTGGGATGTGTAAATTCTGTCATATTTTGTCTTTTGTGAGTGTGTGAATGTGAGTACAATATCACTAAAGAATGTGTTTTAAATGTGTGTTTTTCTCACTAAGGAACAGATGGCAGTAGGAAAATCACAGGTGTAAATAATCAAATCAACGATGGGTGAGTTATATTTTGCTTTTTCAGTTTCAGGATACATGTTGGTTCACTGCCACATGAGCAGAGCTATGATTAACACGTGTGCTTTTCTGCTGACATTTATCAAAATGCCTGCTGTGGAAAAATGGCCGATTTTCAAGTAAAAGCCTGCAAGGTACAATATTTTGTTTTAGTATTTGTGCAAATGGAAATCACTGGTTAACTTTCAAGCTTTTTATTTTATTTATGAATTTTATTTTTCTCTCATACAGGCCAGGTTTATCGCCCCGAAGATGAACCCATGAACTAAAACAAGGCTCAAGGGACCTCCTACAGGACAATCCTCATCTCGCCTGTGTGGTACAATAAAGCCGCTAAACACTCCCTCACATTCCCAGTGATCAATGCCAGCACTGAGGCACTATCCTCATCCTCTATTGAATTCTTCTGTTTTGGCAAACATGAAATAATGTGCAGGTCATCTAAGGTGTTTAGCCCTAATGTATTTTAAAATGATTAATGATTTAAGGTTTTTGATTGTTAATGTGTATTTATATACTGTATTGTAGTAACTCGGACCAAACTGTTACTTAAAATGAAGCCAAACACAATGTGAAATTTGTAATTGTTTATTTGAATAATCACGTTTAATACACTAAATTTAAATTTGAGCTTACTGTGTCCTGAGTTTCCTTGATTGTTATAGTTTGTTCCTTGTGTAACTATACATTGTCTGTACATGGATGTCATATGGCTACACAATTTTAAAATCTTCAAAATAATAGACTACAGAATTAATAACTTAATTTATCAAATCAAAAAGATGTTATTTGCCATTATTAATGTATGGGACAGTTGTGGTCAAATGGTAGATTTTTTTTGGGCATAAAAATCTTGCGTTGAACTTGACTATTGTCTAATGCTTGATTTTATGATAAGAGAAGGAACGTCAATGAAATTCAGTCTGGTGATTATGTACAGTTGTGATGTTACTGTGAATTACATTTATAGTATATTAACCTGCCTTAGAACTGCATACATTTTGCTTGTGCTTATTTTGGTCTTTCAAAATAAGTGTAATAGACAGACGAGCACATTGGGAACAGAAGAGGAAATTCTGGAACTCATGGAAACCTAAAAACACACAAATAGAATGAAAAATGGTGGTACAGTACTGCTGTAACAGTTAACTTTCCCCGGAGAGGCACAATTGTCAATATTAATCAGCGATGATGCTGTCTTGAAACAAATTTTCATTCTGTGAGGTTTTCTTCTCAGTGGCGTGGTGTCCTGTTATAATCCAGCAGACTTTCATCATAACTCTGGTCTTCCCTGTTAATGTCAATGTCGAGCGTAGTCGGGCCGAGATTGTCCACTGCATGCCTGCTGTATGTTAGTCGGCATGTGTAGCGTTACTGCTGTATTTAATATTCCATTACTACTACTCGTCTTCCGTGTCTGTCATCGTCTGCTGCTGTATAGATGTTATGATGGTGATAAGGTTTTGTTGGCATGCTAAGTTCAGAGGTGATAGTGGCTGATGGTAGCCAAACCAATCAGGCTACAGTTTTAAGTAGCCCTGCATGTCGTGAGACTTGGGCTGTCACTTTCTATTCCTTTTCTTGTCCATGCCAGAAAGTAGCACAGCACTGCACTTTGCTAAACATTCAAACATGTGAGACTTCACAGGTGGTGACAGGACCAAACTCCACTCGGAGGCTGCCTTTCACAGATGCTTCTTGGTGCTGTGCCATCACTGTAAAAGCCCCACTTCCTGCTGGTGAAACCATTAGGATGTGCTGGCCAGAGTGTGAGGGGGTTGAGGTGGGGCAGAGAGAGAGGGAGAGAAGGAGAATAGTGTGGATTAAGAAGAGGGAGATGGAGAATAAATATCACAATATTGTTGATGACATAACACTTGAAAGTATGAATTGCTATATTTTTGTGTTAAAGATATTTATATTCCCTATAATCAGTTATAAAATGCTATGTGCTATGACTATAAAACACCACCTTGAAGCTCACAAATTGGGGAGAATCCACTCTGCAGTGTTGTGGAGCAAGTCTTTGAAATGCTACCATCTCCTTGGGTTACCATTTTGTAGTTGAGCCCAGTATTTCAAATACACATAGATCAACATAAAAAATTTTAATGCCTGTGCGGGCTTGAAGCTGTAACAGAAGTATAAGACACTAAAGTGATATTTCAGCTGACTGAATTCTACATCAGGCAAGCCATAAATATCACGAATAACCAGCAAGACTTAACTTTTCCTCAGCAAACGCATTCACCCTACCCACTGCCTTCCTTGTGTTAAGATTTGTTTATATTTTCTCTTTTTAAAAAATGAGACAGATGCTGTCACCCATTTACTAGCACTTGCACTGGCTCTCATGGAAAATATAAGAGAGGCCCAGCCTCATTGAGGTCAGGCTGACATTGCCAGTGAGAGGTGGCCAAGTCACAAAACAGATGTTTGCTGTTTTTCTAAGGATGATTTGTTCTCGGCTCGATACAGGTCCAACTATATTCTCCCTCGAACAGAGTCAAAGTGGCAGGTTAAAGTGGGCAGACCAAGGGTACTACATGTGAACCAGGTGTTTTATTGTAAACGTTTGTCTGATTGTATACATGCTACAAACGCCTGCGGGTACTTTTAAGTGGCTTTATGACTCTGACAGGTGTCTGGATTTGTCTTATTTGTCTGCACCGAAGCAGGTGTGTAATAAAATGATCTGATGGATCATACGTAGGAAAGTTATGCTTATGTGTGCGCTCTCCCGAATGTGTCATCATGTGTAAGCACTGAGTATAAACAAGTCTCAGGAAGCCTCTGTGTGTGTGTGTGAGAAGCCTGCACCGCTGAGTGTCTGTGAAGGCAGTCAGGGACCCAGTAAAGGTCTCTCCACAGAAGCCATTAAGCTGTGCGTCTGTTGGAATAATGTGTTTGATTTGGCTGCACGACGGCAGCAGGTGCTGGGAGGACCAGGCTGGAGCTGCTGCTCACTGCTTGCATCTGCAGGCCACAAACCTGTCATCCTTTCTGTGTCCTTTCTTCTCATCATGTCTTTGTTTTACTCATTTCTTGGATTTGTTCTTTTCTTTCCTTCTATTTTTTTCCCCTCCTCACTGTTTTCTCTTCTCATATTAGTTGGGTTAACTTTGAATAGAAATAACCCAAATGAATAGAAAATCATGAATTATCTCAAATGTTTTTAGGAAGTGTAAATGTGTATAGATAAAAGCTAAACACATAGAAGTTCAGTGGAAGTGGATTCAGTGAGTAATGTGTTTAGAAATTGTATTTCTTTATTTACGTCATGAAGTTATCCTTATTCTTTTGTGGTTAGTTTGCTGAACTATCCCGTAATATTGGAGTGGATGAAAACACAAAAGTTATTTCTCTTTGATCACAATTGTGAAAATCTCGAATAACTAGTATTGGAAAGTCCTCAGTTGTACGTTCTCTTTGATGTCTCTTTTGAGCTGATGAAACATAAGTATTTTTGATAGCTTAGCCTTTTGAGAAAGATGAATGCAAGATGTATTCGTCTCTGTATGGCATGTCACACAGCTGGTCCAATGAAACACAAGCTTACATAAACCGCAGACCTGATGAATCACACCTTGCATAAACAGTTGACCAGAAATCAAAATGACTTCAATCAGAATAGGGAAAGTGTATGCAACTACATTTACTGCTAATAAGATGTCACGACAGTCCGTGCTTAATATGGACATTCGACCGATGAGTCATACATTTAGCTGTGGACCACTCACTCCCTCTGAGTCTTCCTCTCTCAGCCTCAAGGTAAAACCATTATTTCTCAGAAACAGCATCAGCAGGGACAGCAAAAGCAGCAGCCCACTTAGGTTCACTCAGAGAGACAAGGGAGGGAAACAATGAAGAGTAAAACCCAGGGTTGTCCTGGGGCCCTGAAAGAGAGTTGCCTTTATTGAAAGTGTCCACTCCCACGCATTCATCTGCCAGGAGCATGTCTCCATGGAAAGCCTCCCCTGCTCCAAACATGCACACTGATGCACAAACCCAAGCCTGTCTCCTCAAAATTATACTTATGCCCCCATCAGCCACAGCATGAGAATCAATGCTTACTTTTTAAGTTGTGGCAGGTTTATGTGTATGGCCTGTTTAGAAAGTGACACAGTTTAAAATGTATTCTGTAGTTTCACTTAGGTTTTTGTGGCTTGGCTAATTAAATAAAACATTTTAAATATAGTGATATGGTGCAGGATGTTCACTAATGGGATCATCTGAATCTCTTTGTCTCTTGAGAGCTGTGTTTCCTAATTAGCAGTGAACCATGGAGGATCCAGTAGTTATCCAAACCTGTATTAGTCATGGTGGTCCTTCACCAAGTGCTGTGGAATAGACTGTGCAGGGCCAAGGTGTTACAGCAGTAATTATGGCAGTACCTGACATACGGTGTTGTGAAAGAGCAGGTTCTGTTGTTGTGTAGTTTACCATCAACCTGGGTGAAGTATGGCTGCACACGAGAACTGGGACAAACTGGAATTGACTGAAGTATACTGCTTTTACCAATTTTTTGGGGTATAAAGTGTGAGGTTTTCTGCTGCTGTAACCCGTCTGCATGTTGTACAGTCAGAGTTGGTCTATAGGTTGAACCAAGCTGATAATCTTCCTCATGAATGGCTGCTCAAACCATTGTCTGTAAACCCTTGAGATTGTTGTGTGTGTGAAAATCACCTTTAATTGGCTTTAACAGTTTCTGAAATACTCAAACCAGAGCGTCAGCATGGCAGCAACAACCATGCTATGTTCAAAGTCACTTAAATCACATTTCTTGCCTATTCTAATTACCAATTTGAAATTCAGCTGGTTGTATTGAGCGTGCTGACTTCCTGCCATGTGATTGGCTTAAAAAGATGTTGGTGGTGAGTGTATGTACAGTATCAAAATGAACAGTATAGCAAAGAAAAATGATGTTGAGGCATCATTGGAACTGCAATTGGCGATAACATAGGAAAATACACATCTGGTACAAAAAACACAGAAAATCGAAGTTAATTTGAAGGCATGTGTTCTCTCCTGACACCAGACATTCCTCTAAAGTCAGGAATTTGGACAACAAGCTTTCGTGCTGCCGGCCGACGACAAGTCATTCTCTGTGCACTCTGTGGCTATTGTTTGCCCCATGATCGACTGAGGAAGGTGTTTGTTGTTGCTGGACTCTGAACTTGTGTTTCTTCAGCCTGACGGGAACACGGCCCTCTTGCGTTACGGCTGTCTAATGAAAGTGAGCAGCTGCAAAACATCACACACAACAAATTAGGCCTTTCACACTCTCCTGCACATAAGACGGCAACACAGTGTGACGACTAAACAGAACTGGATTAAGTCACTCTTGTGATGGTCAATGAAAGCATCGGTTTGCTGTGCAGAGTAAAAAAAACCCTGACATGCTACAGAGCGAGACCTCACCAAGGAGCTCCTTAATTTTAAGGCAGTGCTGGCATTTATAATAAAAGATGGAACATTTAATTTTCTTGGCAATAATTGCTTTTATGTGCCACCTAGTGCTCATTTTCTAAAGCAGCAGCGTGACACTCGCCTTGTAACCATAGACCAAGATATAAAATGGTTTTCTGCATCTTTTAGAGCCCCCTCTCTCCTACTTAACAATTCTCTAGGTGAACGTTTCCCTCTGCCAAAGAATTCATATTTCGTATTATCAACTGGCACCCTTGACTTAAGCAACACCCTGTGGTGCCGTTGAGCCAGGTTATTAACTCAGATGCACAGAGCTTTTGTTCACTGGCATTTTCATTTTGGACCCATCACTAATTGAGTAACAGAGGCCCATCATGTTACACAAAAGACAGCTGAGCTTACAGAGGCTGAAATTTCTCATACGCTGTCTGTAAAGAATACTACCAAGCTTTCTAATGATCCAACTCAAAATAATGAAACAGTGTTCATGTTGGACCTGCTTTTTCTCATCAGTCAAAAAGACTGAAAGGCAATCGGGCCAAAGAGAAAATGCCTGGCAGTGCCAAGTTTGCTGTCAGCCTCAGAGGAACTGTAGCAGCCCTGTGACGTCATGTGTAATTCATTTTTTTTTTTTCTGTAAGTAACAAGAGTGAAAGGACACATTATTGTGAGGATTTAGCACAAGTTGCATTTGTCCCATTGAGAAGTGCATGTTTGCCCCTATTCTGCCATAGTAATGGTTATAAAGGAATCATCACGGACACCATTGCGGACGAGTAGAAATGCACTTTCATTGATAATTAGTAGTGCAATTATCAATCAATACCAATATTTGTTTAAATCATATATGATTCATCTTATACCCAAATGTAAAGAATCCCTGTGTGAATCAAAATAGTCAAGATCAGATGGGGAAACGACATGTTATATTAACTTGCATCGGTCTAAAGGATCTGCACTGATGTATCTCTACTATGGTAAAATGTAGTTAAATGATCTGCAGTTATATAGTTTACATTACAATGGTGAATTAAATTGGATTAATTTGGTTAATTCAGGATGCAACTCTTGTTTTCTCTTTGCTGGTAACACATCTAATGAATTGTCGGTGCAGCATAAATGATAACAGATCCTGTTGTTATCTGCACACTACATCCCTGTGGTATACATCATTCTCTTCCAGTGGATACAGATGCATTTTTCATTTTATTTTAGAAAGAACATCAGGTTTCATTAACAAACACATACCATATCTCCATCTCTTGCCCAGTGGGGCTCCAGCTGGGTGCTGCAGTTCCCTTTAGCATTTATGTTGGCACAGAGAATGGCATCGCCATGGCCTGGGAGCACTGCTCTGCCTGCAAAACAGGAAGAGCGCACTGCTCTCTGATGGACACAGGAGACAAAACACAAGCCAACTGCAGTCCACAGACATGAGGCAGGAGAGTGAGAATGATAACACGAGATCTCAGACCGAGCACAATCTCTGTTCTGCACATGGCGTCGTTTGTGTGCTCTGGTCAGCAGAGAGGGAAAGTTTTTGATCTCCCTTAATGTTTGACAGCTATATGTCCACATAAACCTGAATTTCCCTGAAATAAAAGCTAGCTATAGCTCTTAATTTTCATTCTGCCCTCTTTAAATATATAATATGTACATTTTTAGATTAAAACACGAATGTTATACATTTTGTTGAGTGGTGCAGTACAAATGTGTCCAACACTTTAAGCCTATATTTCTATTGAACACAAGGGACCGTTATATCTTGGACTATTTATGATTATAATGATCTACTGTACCCATCTCTGCTGTATCTCTCTGGGGGAGTGAGGAAGGAAATATTCATGATTACTTGTTGCCATTCGAGACAACAGAACAATTCCCATGATCCCTTGCAACCCAAACTAGGTGTTCTGTTGTTTTCACTGAATGGCCCCCAGCAGCATAAAGGGCAATTACTTCAACATCACTTCACAGGGATCTGTGATTTCTGGCTTTAATTACCTCTCAGCATGTTTTCTGGCTTCCAACTTAAGTCCCCATGAACATGAAAAAGCTTCAGATGCCAGATAATCCCAATTCCAGATCATTTAATGTCTGAGTTTGGCGAAATGCACGTTAGTACTGACGGCAACTGTCCTGTAGCGCAGACTTGTGACTCTATTCTTGCAGCTTTCCCACACTGCGTCACCTTCTGTATTTTCTGGTTAGTGAATGTGAGCCGACAAAGAGCAGGCCTTGATAACCAGGAAAAGTAAACTGTCAAATTAACGAGGCACATCAAATTAGCTGTTATATCCTGGAAGTACTTTTGCTCCCTTGTACACTGCGGGCATTCTCATTCGCTCACATCTCAAGAAAATACACAAAACGTCTCAGACTCAAATTCATTTCTAAATCTGATACAACACAGCGATGTCAAAATGTATTACAACTGATATGAATCCTGCACTTTGTAATACTGACTTCAACAAACCCTTCTGCTCATGACAACTCATGAATAGCTAACACTCTGGTGAACTTTGGTGTTTTCAAAAACATAAACAAAGGCAGATGAAAAGGTGCCTCCCTGGCAGAGGTTAGCCATGTTTCCGTCTTGTCACTCCTCGTTAGCTGTTGATGGGCAGTCTCCATGATGGACAGCTTCACCCAGTCACTAAGGGAGGTTAGGCGTGCATAGAAACAGACGTAAACGTGGCAGCACATGGGGCATTTTTCCTCTAAACACCTAATGGCACGTCTCTGATCCACTGCGTCCTCCTATGACGCAAAACTCACACAGACAGGCAGAGTAACCAGAGAGAGGCCTTGCAGACCTGGAGGGGTCAGGGTGGGGGCAGCTTGTTTGGGTCAAATGGAAAAAGAAGATATAAAGGAAATAAAACTCCCTCCAGTGTTGGTTTGTTTTCTTTCAATTCTTAATCTGTGTGTTTAGCTGATGGATTAGTTGATTGGATTAAAGTCCAAAAACTACGTCAGATGATGATGATGATGATGGGACAGTTGACAGTTGAGGAGTCTGGAAAGTCTTAAAGAGTGTGTGGCAGGTGAAGTGAGGGGGAATTATGTAAAATGTTTGTTGTGTTAGGTTGTCTTAAGATGAACTCTGTTCTCAGCCATGCAAAGAATGTGCTCTGTGTGCCCACCAATCCATTAACCTGTCCAACATCCCACCATTGTCTGCAGCAAAAAAACAAGACGTGATTTAAAGTCCAACATTCACCTCATGGTTCTCAGTTTAAGGGTCAGGACAAGACATTTACTTTTATGTTCAAATACAGTGGAATTAATCTGATGTGAAGAATCCAAAACAGAGTATTTAGGTCCCACGGGTAAAATATAAATATAAATGGAAAGTTTTTCATTGTGTGCATTTTAAGCAACATAGACACGAAGCATGTCAACCACTGAAAATGCTTACATGACCAGAAGGAAATTGAAACCAGAACATGATTTATTTCTTTTTTTTTTTCTGTTTATCCAGCAATACAAATGTTGGATTTGTGACTCATTAAAATCAGCTTTGAGGTGGCAAAGCAAACAGAAAACAGCTGCTGCCCATCATTCAGACTTCATAAACAGTGACTTGAAATTAATGTCAGAGGTTAAATGTTCTTATGTTGAGTAGAGCTGGTGAGGGATAGTTTGTTTCTGTGTTTCTGTTCGAGCAGATTTCGACAGCACTTGTAGCAAAGTTCCTTTCAGATTAAGGCTCATGAACATTTATCATCAGCTCCCCTTAAGAAGGCATTAAAAATCCTGAAATGCTTCAAATGTCATAGCCTTCAGTGATTGCTTGTGTAACAAGACATACAGCAGACTTTTTTTTTTAACTATTTACATGCCATGCTAGTTCCATGTGCTAAATAAAGACACAAATTGTGAGCTTGATGACCTGTGAATTGGTGAAAATGCTGACTTTTGTCAGTACAACAAGTACATCACTCACAGCCATGGTCTTTATTTTGCAAGTGCACCTGTGACAAAGTGTTCACATAATAAGTGAGTGTGTTTGTTTTCACTGCTAATCATAGGGGTGAAAACTTGGTTAGGTCCATCTTCTTTTCACTATAGTGGGTGCTGAGTTGTCCTACTGCCCTGGCATGCTCCTCATCCACCTCCTCTTTTAATCTCTGCTGCTCCTTCAGGAAGTCTGCCCATTCTTCCTTTAAACGTTCCATGTTCACCTGCATCTGTGTGCTCTAGAGGAGACGTGAAAACGCAAACAAAATCAGAGGGACCAATGGGTTTTTAGGTGGATAATCACAAAAAAAAAGATAAAGACAGCAAGTTTACATGTCTCCTATGAGCCACTTGAACTCTTTTTTTCCATTCACATACTACACTGGAAGTACTTGACGTAAGCAGTGAGTGTGGTGGAAACTGGTCCTCAACCTGAAATGCAGCCAGCTTTATTTATCTGCACCCATTAGAGTTGTTTTTACCTGCTGTGCTTCTAGCTCCCTCTGCTGGACTCTGTCTGCCATGTGATTAGCAGCTTCCACTTTGAAAGAAAGGCCAACAGTTTAATTAATAGTCACATTCACGTTTTACATTTAATTAAACACAACACCAATAAATAATAATTTGCTTTTGATGCAATGTATTTTGTGTGGAAGGGAACAAATGCTGTGCAATACGGCAGACATATTTTTTTTGATCGATTTGCTCTTAAAGAGCATGTTAGTTTATCATCTGTATCCATTTATTGTTTATCAAAGTAAACTTACAATTACACCTTTTCAACATTGTCTTCGCATAGCTGCAGGTGTGAGTCTGAGAGGTGGAACTTACATCGTTTGATGAGGTCAGGCATCATTCCCAGGTTCCCACCCTGAACATCTGTCGAAGGCATTTGCTCATTTGTTTCCGCCACCATCTTATTAAGATTCTCCAGGAGTCTGTTCTCTCTGTTTCCACGTTTCTCCTGAACAGCAGACACAAATAAAAACATAAAACAAAGTGGCTGAGGGAACTGCTTAGTGGTTAAAGCTGTGGGAAATTAGCAGCAACAGCCCCAGTTTGCATTTGGCAAAAAAAGCAGTACAAGTGTCTACACTGATCAGCCATTAAATCAGTTTTAATGTTGTGGCTGATCAGTGCGTGCATGTCCGTACAAGTACCTCAAACTCTCTGACAAAGTAGCGGATCTCAGCATTGATGATGGGTCTGTGGTTTAACAGGCGGGACTGGATATCACCCACATCTGCAGAACCAACACACATCAGTTTATATTCAGAGCGTGCACGCTTTTAGGTTTTCTATTATATACTTTATATGCTACAAGATGTAATTTTAATGAATTAAATCAAGCTCTGTATCTCATCCCTTTTACGACACTTATACTCTATAAGACAGTGGTTCTCAAACTTTTATACCAAATACAACCTGAGGAAATATTGATTGAGCTCTCAAAGTAACACCACTATGACCAACGTTAAAATACAGTTGTGTAAATAGGCCGAGCAAAGTCAGCTACGGACTTTTCACAGGAGGCAGATTTATTCCCAATAAGATAATTTGCTCTCATCATCTTCCTCACATATACTTCAGACACTGTTATAGTGAAATTAGATTAAGATAGAATGAGATATAAGGTGACTCTAATTATTAATTTATTTATTTTATACACATTTCAGTCAAAATCCCTCAGCTCCACTTTGATCACATACCCTGGTATATAGAATAGTAGTAGAACAGTATTTCTGATTTTCCTCCAAGTACCACCAGAGGAAGTACCACAGTTTGAGAACCATAACTATAAGATGTGATGACTATGAATTGGGGTTGAAACAATTGTGCAATTAACAATCAACTATTTTGATCATTTATTAAACGCTTTCCGTGTTTTTTAGACTAGTTTTCAGATTCTTAAATGTGAATATTTTCTGGATACTTTGCTCCATATAACCATAAGAAATCATTACAATGTAATAAGTTTGATTTGTGGAAACAAGAACAAAACAAGACGTTTGAGATCATCATTTCCAGGCTTGAGAAACACTGTACAACATTTTCTGCCTTTTTATGGAAATGATTACTCGATTAACTGAGAAAATAATCAACAGATTAATCAATGATGAAAATAACCGTTAGTTGCAGCCCTACTATGAATAGCATTATTATAAGACAAGGCCACACATCCTTGTACAAATTCAAGCGAAATTACACTTTTGATTAAATCTATTTTATTTCCATATTATCAGATTTATACATTTTGACACATGAGCTAACAAAGTGTAAACATGCTAACACACAGAGAAAATAAAACGCGACTTGTATGTGGATTTCACTCACCTTTAGTGATCTTGTCCATTTGCACAAACTCTGCGGACTCGTTTTTTTTAAATAGTTAAATCAAAGTTTAGTTTTACCCAGCTGCTAACTGCTAATCACTTGCTAAATATTCCAAATACTCACGTAACTGGCAGTAAAATGTACACGCAAAAGAGAAGCTTTGCAGAGGTTATCAGCAACTCACTGGCGCAGACTTATAACAATAATAGATAATAGAATAATGCATAGCTGATACAATACAGGAAAAACAGTTTGCTAATTGTGATCAGGCGAATGGAAGTCAGCTGACTCAAGTGTAAACACTTACAAGTACTTCCGGGTACGAAGTCGCGGACTCAACCAAGCGTCTGACTGAAAGAGGGGTGTCACTGTCATATTTTCCTTATTTTAACCATTTCAAATAAAATACATTGTACAAAGTATTCTTTCAGGATAACGAAATACTTAAAAAAAATGAACATGCATTCTAGCTTTTATTTGATAGAGTTTTGTGCGATAATGCGAGACAGCAGAGATACCGTGGTGTGGACTGAAGACTTGCGCGACAAAGGACAGCAGATGTCAGTCTTGCTCTGTGTTTAGAACACATTTCTAACTGAACCCACACTACTTTTATTTTTTTGTGACAGTTTCTTGAACTATTTCTATTTACATATTTTTCTATCCTTTCCCACACCCTGCCTTTAGTTCCCATCGGTCACTATTGAGCAGAGATTTATTTATCCTTCATAAATAAACAATAATTAATGATAACAATACTACTACTACTACTGATAAAACATAAGATAGTACAATTCAATGACCATAATGTTCTCACGTAAAAGCAAAGAGAAGTCAGATAGTTTCCTATAACCAAACCACATAAGTCATAAATACAATAATAGTCATACAATTATGAAGTCAGGGTGAATTCCACTACAATTGACCACAAGGTGGCACTATATTTCTCATATTAATTTTTAATACAATATAATTCCAGTGCTGAAAAAAAAAACTTGGTTTAGCAACTGTTTTTATTTGACTTTAGGGCATGCAAATACATGTATATTGCCATAAATGTATTAATGAGCACATCACTGGTGGCAACAGTAAAACATGCAAATATGCATTTAGCTCATTTAGCGTGGGAGGAGAAGGCACTGTTTGGAGCCACTGAATATTAGTTGTCAAAAGTTAGTTTGTGCGTCTGAAATTCATTACATCTGGCATGCTCAGTTAAGAGAAAACCATCAAGGCACAAGTTAATCTCCCATTGTTGAGTTAAACACTTATTACATCCACCATTAGTTTTGATTAGATTACATGTTTGATTGAGTGCTGGAGGATAAAAACAAGCCTCCTGTGCACGTGAACAGAGAAGGATCTAAGAGAGCAAAACATGTCAGGGCCAGCAAAGGTTTCTGTGACAGGAATGTGAAAATTGTTGGAGACAGAGAAACACTAATAAAATCTCTACAAATGGTGAAAAGTTTAATTTAATCCACTGATTACAATATTTATACTTCAGTGGCTGGTGCAACAAAAACATTTATGACATAAAAGAAGACATGTTCAAATGAACATGTTAAACATTATCAATAGTCTGTTTTATTCTTTAATTAGATTCATTAATTCATAATTCATTATTTAAATAATGGTTCTGGATTGGGAGTCAATTGAAATAGTTAAATCATCTGAAATGAGTCACCTAAAATTTATTTTATTTGTAAATTTTTATAATTCAGGACAGCGGGGATAAATGATGAAGATAAATACGTCTGTTTTTTCCCTTTTAAAAATCAAAATCATAATGTGGATCAGATTTTCTGCCACAAAAATGATTTCCAAGGTTAAGTTTTTTCTCCGAAGTGATTTGATGTTGGGCTGCAGTTCACATGCTAGAGCTCATGAGAGCACACGATGCATTTCTCCATATTTCTGTTCCACAGGTCCATTAAGTAAATCACATCAAGTCTTTAAAGCTAAATCATTTAAGAAAAACCTTTTCCAATTTCCCTTATTTTATATTTATGTCCTTGTTTTATAGTTCTTTAATTCAGTTTGTTCATTTGTTAATCATCTGCACTAAAACTGAGCCAGTTTAAAATGGTTTTATGTATTTGTCACATTTTATATCACAAAAATCCACAATATTTCTATGCAATTGACCTATTCAATTTCTTTTAATGAAGTCATGTAAACGACACAATAAAATTAATACTATTTTTTAAGGAAGTCTGCAAATAAGATTTGACATCATTGTCAAAGAAGTAGTTTCAAAAAAGCAGTTTCAAATCTAAATAGAAACAGATTAATTCAGATCTAATTTGTAATTTCTATTACAGTAAAAAAAAAGGTAATCTAGTTACGTTAACTAGGTATTTACACAAGACAACTGACCCAGTTAAAAATAAATATGCTTCTTTCATCTTTTCATTTAATCTGGCTAAAACTTTATGTGCTGAAGATTTCGATCACATTTTTCATCGCGTGTCCTGACTCTATTATATAAACATGTGTTTTTCTCCTGTCATCTAAAATACACTATTTTCTCCCTTGTGTTTTCACCACAAATAAGATCTGTACACAGTATGTCGGACCAACACAGCAGTGTGTGGCTCCTCCTGTGTACACGATCACCAGTATCCAGATGATGACCTGCAGCACTTTGACAAACAGTGCTTCGTGGTGCAGTGGGAGGTCTGTGAGTGTGGTTTACTAAATATGCCCAATGGCCTTGAGCTCGTCCTGGTGACACTCCTGCCTCTGCATCTCCCTCCTCCCCAGCCTGACCACACCGCCCCTGTAATGATATTGCTCACATTACCCAGTGGATGTAATTGTTTTGCATTTTGCTGCTCTCTCTCTCTCTCTCTCTCTCTCTCTCTCTCTCCCTCTCTCTCTCTCACTCTCTCACTCTTTGAAACCCCTGGCTGGGTCTTGACTCTGTTGGTCCTGGTGGAGGCTGCAGGGCTGTTGCTTTGTGTTCATAGCACCCTGAACTCCACTCATTGCATAGTGGCTCTGAACAGGTAGGGGGTGGTGAAGCCATAAGGGAAAAGAAAAAGAAAAAAGGGGAGGGAGGGGGCTGACACTCACTGGATGGA